>NC_133778.1:1663019-1715605 GCF_003597395.2 Chelonoidis abingdonii
GGGAACCCGAGGGGGCTGAAACCCTGGAAAACTTCTGCTGGTGGCAGCGAAATAAGATCCAAGCTGGGTATAAGCTTGGGAAGGTTCACAGTAAGCACCCAGATTTTGTACGCTAAAGTCCAGATTTGGGACAGACGTTTACCACAAACCCAATATGGAAAAACCAAAGACGACTCCATTAAGTGCACTAGGGAACTTACTATCACCAATAACAACAAAGAGTCCTGTGGCACCTCAGAGATTAACAAATTTATTTGGGAATAAACTTTTGTGGGTTTTAGCCCACAAAAGCTTATGCCCAAATAAATGTGTTAGTCTCTAAGGTGCCACAAGGACTCCTCACTGGTTTTGCTAATACAGACTAACACGATAATTGGTGTGAAAGGCACAAAGATGGTATGGTGATGGGTGACAGTACACAAACCTAAAGGTAAACAAATAGATACAGTTAGACAATGCCCTTGGAGCCCAATAACCTCTACATCCAAAACCATGTAACGATTTCACTTAAATATGCTTGTCCATAAAAAAACATGCTAACTGATTTCTTATGCCCTCCTTGCTGAAACATGTCAACCATGGAACAAAGCTCCCTTCTGTCTTTCATATAGTAACACAATGTTTTACAAGGAGAGGTTGGTTTTCCTGCAAAATCTCTTCCCTGATATTAAGAAACCCAAGAGCATCATTGGATGCTTAACAGCAGCCGAGTTATAGGAAAACACGAACTTGTAACCTCAGACAACGGTCAGGATCCATGTATCACAGGTGACTGGGGGTCATCAGAGACATAAAACCTCCAGTCTGCCTCGAACAGAGAGGGCCTGCACATTACTGGTAATTGCAGGCAGGCTTAATACTATGGAATATTTTAAAAAACCTTGCGATTTTGGTGCCTGGTAGAAAATGGATTAAAAGCCTTCAGAGAGACTTCGCCATCCCTCCCATGAAGAAAGGACCTGAGGGAGGAAGGAACAGGCCAAAGTGAATCCAGGATGACCTTTTTTCTATAGCCCTCTGCTCCACAGCTGATCTTCAAGCTCTTGGCATTTCTATGCCTTTGACCCAGCAGACAAGCAACAATACCATCCACGTTGAAGACTGCTTGCGCTTGATGCACAAATCAAATCTTGTCCCTCAGAGGAGCTTTTAAAATTCCTGGTATTTCTATTGGGGAAAAAAAGTCAACCAAGTTTGAGATCTCTATCCATATCGCCACATGACCCTTGACCATGAAGACCTGGTACTCCAGTTTAAAGATAGCAGCTGTGATTCGGAGATCCCTTTACTCAGTACCCACTGATGTCATTGATCAAAATTCTAAGAGCTGTGGGAATTCTGCACATTAAAAAAAATCAAGACCCATGAGTGAGAATTCTCCCAGGTGGTATCTTTAGGAAGAATTCTGTTTAATTAGTTCTGCCACCCCTAGGCAATCATGCTAGTCTGTACCTCTCTGTCAGTCCTCTCTGATACACCCTGGCATAAGACGACACTCTACTCCTCACTCTTTCTCCCCAGTTCCTAAGGAGCAGCAACTCAGAGGCCACTTCACTTTGTAATTCCCTCCAGCCTGTGAGAAGCCTAGTAATTCAGGGATTACTCCGTTCTTGGTCCCCCCTCACTTTCTGTGAACAACCTTGTAACTCCAGTCACTCTTTCTCCCAGCCCCTCTAATAAAAAACCCAGGAGCACCTGGACCGTTCTGCTCCTTTCCTCTCACTTCTCCTTCAGAAGAGCCAGCAGCTCCTCAATCACACTCACTAGGTTAACATTTTCACTCACCGTGGAAAAGTGAATTCAGTAAATTTACAGCTGTAATCTGCTAACCCCTTTACAACAGAAAAATAAGACAATACTCTGCATGCCTTTCTTCCTGGAATAACACTCGACAGAAAAGTATTTTCTTCTTACCAGAACTGGGCATATGGTTCACTCTAGGTGGATTTAGCAGCTCTACTGGCTGATCTCGACCAGAAAGTCCATCTGGAAAACACAAAAAGGATTTGACATTATCACCTGTTTGCGAAATGTCTAAAGTAGTTCAATTAACCAAAGTTACTAACAGAGCCAGCACTAGGGGTATGCAGACTAAGCAATTGCTTAGGACCCCTAGCAGCTCAAGGGTCAGGGGGTGGGAGGCAGCTGTTAATCATAAGCATGTGTTTGGAAGGGGGCAAAAATATTCCTGCTTAGGGCCCACAATGGGCTCGCACCACCACCTCTGGTCACTAACTAATCATCAATGCAAAGGAAACAAATACCAATATCACAAATCACTTTAAACAAGGATGCTCTAAAGTCAGTACCATAACAATCACTATATACCAAGCCAGAAAACAGGAAACATACTGTAGTCTCTTCAGCTTTGGTTTTTATTTAGTATTTAGTTGTAGTTGTCAGAATTCCGAGAGCCTTACTTGTCAGTCTTGCTACTAAAAAGGTACAGTAAATAAGTCCTATCATTGACTAAATAAATGGCTATTTATTTTTCTGTTTAACAACAGCATGGTGAGGTTGCTAACAGAAACACAGACCTGGGAGGCACATTCTAAGAACAGCTGTAATATGCTGAAGAGATGGTAAAAAACACAGAGTGCAGTGCAGCAGATTAAAATGCACAGACATGCCTCATGCACCTTGTTTTGCAGTGGTTTGGATTTCAGAAAAGGCACTTCAAAAAAAGACAAACAACCCACATTTATTTTGTACAGTACGTAGAGGTCCATCTTGTTAAAGCATTTTTCTATTTTAAAGATTACATCGTCCATACAAAACAAGTTGAGGTAGAATGTCACACCAGACTTCTTGACTTTTGCCCAAGAATGAAAGAGCAAACACTTAAAAGTATTTGTTGACCATGCAACTATGGCCCACACCAACTTCCCCCACTTTTTTTTTTTGTTTGTTAATTCTTCTCCTACATCCTGCTGTCTTTTACCTTCTAAAGTCATGTGAATCAAGTTATATACAGTTCTAGAAAAACATCAAAACCGGTACCCTGTCTCTCACAGTCAAATCAAAAGACAGCACCGAGTTTATCATTTACATTTTAATGTTTTTTCATTACTTAAATACTGGCTCATCTTTTCTGCTTATTTTCTCTACTCCAAAAAGTTTGAAGAGAAAATGTAATTAAATGTCCTATCTGTTGTGTGCATCAATTGTCTCTTAGTAGCACTTCCGATTTGGTAAAACCTCAGGTACAATATATCAATAAAATGAGCTGTGTCATGAGCTTTTCTTTTCAAATGGTAGCAAATATTGCCCCTCGAACACGCGCCAGTTAAACGGTTTGGATGTTCGTTTTTATTAAAGGAAATAGGATAGCCAGTAAAATAATGGATGATCCCACAGCTGAAGTGGAACGAATATGAGAGACTTGTCTGTAAGAAATTGGTGTTTGGCTGAGGACTAGGTTCTGCTGAGGGTTAATCTGGACAGCTAATACTAAACTGGAAGAAGGAACTGGAAGAACTGGCTAAACTTATATCAACATTATTAACAGGTGGTGTATAATCATTTGTGAACCAAGCTCACAACTTTGTGGCTTTATTAGAACAAAGGTTACACAGCAAAGAGCCCACTGTCCCATCCGTACTTAATAAGAAGAGTGCAACTTTTTGTTTGGGATGTGGCACTTGGTACACTTATCTATGCATTTGTCACCTTACCATTAGACTACTGTAATACTATTTAGGGCTACACCTAAAATTATTCAGAAGCAGACCACGCTCCAGAATGCAGTAACTCACATATAAGCAAAGCTTTGCACTAGGAATACATGTATTCTGCAAGCTTTCTGTAGGTTTCCAGGTGGCATTCAGGGAACTAGTCTTAATTATTTGGATCTGGGTTACCAGAGTACTACACTGCCATAGCTTTAATCATCGGAAATGTTAAAAGTAATCTCTCTATATACAGAAGAGGGTGCTTGTGGCAGAGGGTTCTCTGTGAGAGCCTCCTGTCTCTGGAAGGACTTCTCCCCACCCCTTTACTCTGCAGGGGTGGGGAACGTTTTTCCTATCGGGGCCCACTGACCCATAGAAAATATCAGTCATGGGCCACACATAGCCCCACTGGAGAGCGCAGAGGCTCGGGGCTTCCCCTAGGCTCCGTTGTGGAGACAGAAATGAGAGGTTCAGGATGCAGGAGGGAGCTCCGGGGTGGGACCAAGGGGTTTGGAGTGCAGGAGCGGGCTCAGAACTTGGGCAGGGGGTTGGGGTATGGGCTCCGGCCAGGCGCCGCTTACCTCAGGTGGCTCCCGATCAGCGCAGGGCTAAGACACACACCCCCCTCCACCACCCTGACCCCGTGCCACTCCTGGAAGCGGCCACGATATGGCCAGGTGGCTCTGCACAATGTGTGCTGTCCTTGCCCACTGGAGCCACCCCTGCAGTTCCCATTGGCCTGGACCCGCGGCCAATGGGAGCTGTGAGGACAGCACCTACAGGTGGGGGTAGGCACACACAGACTTGAAGCTTTCTTGATCGCCCCTGCGCTTAGGGGCCGCTGACCAATCAGCCTGGCACCCTAGCTTCCCCCCACAGCAGGGTAAACTGGCACTTGTGGCTCCAGCCCCATGTGGGGGCGCTGAGGCTCAGGGCTTCCGGCCCATGGCACGGAGACTTGCCACGGGCTGTATGAAATTAAGCAGGAGGCCAGATCCAGCCCTCAGGCTGGAGGTTCTCCACCCCTGGTCTAGAGTTTCAGCACTGGAGACATGCTGATCTTTAGCAGGGTATTTGGGGAATGGATGGAATTACAATTAGCCACAGTTATTTACTGGCATAAGATAGTTACAGTCTGGGGCCAGCTCAGATTGTAATTGTATGGATTCTGGCTATTGACTTAAAAAGTTTAGGATTTTTTATTATTGTGAATGTTCAGTTTTAGAAGGGCTGCCTGATCTTGTGATGGATATTTCTAGTATCTTTTTAGAAATCGAAATAAGAAAAATGCCCAAATAATTGAATTTTCAAAAAGCCACATATCAAAACAATTAAACCTTTTTGTTTACTCTTTTTTTATTCAGCCTCAATAATATGCTCAGTTCAGTACACGAGAAAATTTGTTTTAAAAACCTCTTCCTTAAAACACTGAAATCTGAAGAGACAGGAGTATAGTGAGTAAGCCAGAGTTTTTGTTTTTATAAGTTATGAAATCACTATTTCGCATGGAAGGCAGTGCGTTACTAAGAGACATTTTCATGGAGAGGACCGTAGGTTTGCTACCACTTAGACGTACATATGTTTGATTCTGAAACATACCTTATTGAGATCCAACTCAAAGTTTCAGAAACCAATCTAGAGTTCACCAACACTTTTAAACAATTAAAAAAGATTAAAAATATGACATTTTTGAAATTTCAAAAAATCCTATTTCCTCCCCTCAAACAGAACAAAATAAAAACAAAAACACCACAGATGCTCTAGTAGTGTACTCCCTGCTGCTTCCCCCTCTCCAGCCCACTCATAGCTCCCAATGTACCAGAGACATCGAGGCCTTGACAGGGGACAGTACAAATATTAACAAATGTGAAGAATACTGAAGTGATGCTATGATGAGGGAGAAGAGGCTTTTCAACTCACTAGTCCTACAGTATCTAGACAGGAGCCTCATGACAGTATTTTTTTTAAATTGAATTGGCTGAAACCATATAACCTAGACTACACTTACTTTTCTCACTGCTCCCATAGAAAGAAAACTGCAGTAAAAAACGCTAGCACCAGAGACCAGACCGCCAATAACACACATGAAATGAACACGACATATATACAAAATCCTATTCTGTTGATGCTTTATTTGCCTCCATTTTAACATTAATTGTTGAAATAGATTGTTGGGGAATACACCAGATTCTCCCCACTTTAGTTCCTGGAAGTAACATTCTCCCTCTTTGTTCCTATCAGCCCTCATCTGATCACCTGGAAGGCATTCTAGAATTCCTTTATTTTAACTGGGATTAAATTTACAGGAAGGGTTGTTTCAATGGTTATTTTAGCTAGCTTGCTGGTTGGCGAGTACCTGGGATGGAAATGACGCAATTTAATTATTATGAACTGTATATTAAGTTATGACACAGGCACCTAAAGCAGATAGATAGATATTTCTGTATGGGTCTTAAGCAATAAAATGTTCAGTTTACATGCCTATACACCTCTACCCCAATCTAACGTGACCCAATATAACAAGAATTCGGATACAACACAGTAAAGCAGCGCGCCGGGGGGCAGGGCTGCGCACTCTGGCAGATCAAAGCAAGTTTGATATAACACGGTTTCACCTATAACATGGTAAGATCTTTTGGCTCTCAAGGACAGCGTTATATCGAGGTAGAGGTGTATTTGATCTAATTCTCTTGCTAAAAGGGTTAGCATAGAGAAAAGTGTAATCACCATGCTTAGAAAATGTAGAGTCTACTTTCTTTCCCGTAACTTCACTGCCCATGACATGGGCTGTTCTCTAACAGATCATGACTACAACAAGGAACTTCCTCCCCAGGTTCTAAGCACCGAGCTCTCTCCCTTTCCTCTTATACGAATCTCTTTACTTCCCATTTTTTAAAGTACATCTGCAGGGTCTTAATGAAGGAAACCCAAGGGAAGACTGCAGAACCTTACACACAAATGTCATACCAGAGGACAACAGCATGTCCATTTTACAGACTTCCAGACTGAAGACCCCCCAGAGAAGTGTCTGCTTCGCTGAGTGGCAAGGAGACTGATGATCTGGCAATACTCTGAACACTTCTCCCTGTCAGCATGACATTGAGACTCTGAGGGAGGAGGAGCCCTTGTGCTTGAAGATGAAAAGGAAGAACCCAGTCACAATGGATCAGGATCATCTCCATGAGTTTTAACTCAATATTGCAATTCAATTTTAACATCAAAGCAAGGGTATGGATAATATGCAATGGGATGATGATCAAAACAACGTCAATGACAGTCAAAACAAAGAAAGTTCTCATATATTAACTAATCTTCTGCTCACTGCTTTATAGGAGTAAGGTATCTCCCAGGCAATTAATTTCTCATAAAAAGCAAAATCGTTTTTTTCACCTGGAGTTTTGGTGTTGCCTAGCACTGTTATTACCTGAACAGGCCAGGCAAAGCAGAAATCCTTCTTTTCCACATCTGCCATAACCCAACAATTAAAAAGATTAGTTGAACACAATTCAGCTCTTGCCAGGACATTCTAAAAATCACTATTTTAAATCAGCAGGCAAGCACAAATCTGGTCTGCCTGGGGAAATCCGTTTTAGTAGTAAGACAAAGATACCATAGAAAGCTAAGTTTTGGGACCAAATAGCAATCCAGAATCTGAGGACATTTTCTTTCAAAATTAAAATCATAAAAATACATACTGTCAATGCATTTGCTACAGTAGGAATTAACATTAATACTCAGTAAAATCTGTAATGTTACATCCAAAATACACATGAAAGAGTTTGGTCATGTATCACTACAAGTTAGCTGCTGTATATTAACCACCGTTATAAAACTGAATAAAAAAATAGAAAAGTCAGGAGTCACTTCCCAAAAGCAACTACATTCCCTTAAAGAGATACTTAGGAGTTTCCAAAAAGCAGCTCAGGAAAACATATCTAACAAGCAGTACAAAAGCTACTCTGATCTATTGGTCAGGGTTTCCACAATTTTTGCTATGAAGATTAAAATTCCACACAATGTTATTAAGCATGCATGTCTATTGCTATTAGAATACTGGAAGACCATTATTTTAAAATATTTTTAAAAACAAAGTTACCATGCTTGAAAGAAGAGGTTTTTTTAACCATAACTGCCAAATCAAGTCAGATTTTCACCAGATAACAAAAGACCATATATCCAGTTTAAGAGCTCTCTTCCCTGCAAAATGTCAACATTCTTCCCCCTTCTTCTGGAGTGCTAGAGGAGAAAATTCCTGAATTGTCTTCACTCTCAAGAAAAGATTTAATCATAGCTGAGCAAACTTTCAATTTTTTATTTATTTATTTTTAAAGAAAGGCAGCAAAAGAAATCATTCTGCCAACAGCAAATCTAGTGAAAGGCCACGTCTACACTACGGGATAAAATCGAATTTGCTAAAATCGGTTTTATAAAACTAATATTATAATTTCGATTTCATGCGGCCACACTAGGCACAGTTTAGTGGTGAATTCGGCGTTGTGCCGTCCTTTGCGCTCCGGCAGGCTAACGTTCGGGATCTTCTGAAGCGTCCTGCAATTTGTGGGTAAAAGCACTCATCCGTAGCCTATCCATAGGTTCCGCGCTCCAGTATCCCCCGCCCCCTTGCGAATTCAGGGTTTCGAATCTAAAATAATTGATACAAGCGGCGGGCGGGATGACCGGGAGTGCTGGGGTAGAATGTCGCTCACTCATTCTTCCTCCGGGGAAAACATTCAGACTGACAAATTTCCATATTCACGCCGTTTTCCCGTGGCAATTGCCCTGGCAGAGCCATAGACACGGCAACCACATGAGAGCCCGTTGTTTCAGTTTATGTTTTTTTACTTTTTGGGGCACCGTAATGGTTTGTACTGGAATGCCGCAGAGGAGAGAGGGCGATACTGTTCCAGCGGCTACACAGCGCACTTCACTTGCTTTTTGCCAATGATAGCCCATAAGAGATGGTTACCGGCGGTCGTTTCGTGTACCGTCTACGTGCGGGAGAGAAAACTGGCAATGGAGATGACGGTATAATACTCTCCCTCTTCTTGTCACTGTCCACTATGCTTATCATGTAGTTGCCCCTGGCTTGAAATCGGGGCCGGGCTGCGCTACGGGGCGCAACGCAAAAGCAAAATTGGGATTGACTCACTTGGGGACTGAGCTCATCCACTCCCTTATGCGTTTCTTAGTTCTATAAAAATAGATCGTCCTGCCTTGAATACAGGGGCGGCAGAGTGCATTAGGGACAGTTGCTTACCCAGCAAGCACAGTTGCTCGTGTCGAGTATTCACAGGAGGGTTGCCCCGATGCAACAACCCCAACCCATTTGCTGTCCCTCCTTTCCCCAAACCTTCCTGGGTACCTGTGGCAGTTGTCCCCCCCCTTTTTGTGTCATGAAGTTCATAAAGGAATGCCGGAGATAAGAAACAGATGTTAGTGAGATACTAAAGATGAGGGGGAGGCAGCCTCCGGGGGGCTATGACAGTTCCAGGCAGTACAGAGAAATCTTTCTCTTTTAAACAGGCGGAGAACGGGAGGAGGAGGCCTGATTGAAGCTCGAGCCCCCCAGTTGCCTATGATGAAGACAGTTTACCAGTTCCTTTCTTACCATCTACTGGTTGATTAACTGTGGTTTATTTCATTCCATTTACCCATGCTGCCCCCTGCCCCCCCTCACCTTAGCCACCAGTGATCACTCACTTGACTTATTCAACTACTATATCATCTCATATTTACCATTCTACCACCATTGATATATATCTGATACTCTCCTTCAACTCTCATCCCATCCTCTTCTACCACATCAATTCTACTACGTACACATTATTGTTACACTAAAACTAATTCATAATATACTTTCTTTCCCTTTTCTTTCACTTATGTTCGTTTAGAATACTACTATAAGCTATTCCTAACACTTCCATACATTCAATATATACAACCTACATTACATTCTCTCATCAATTAACTGTAATCCGATATGTTAATATTGAATTTAGCGCTACTCCTCTCGTCGGGGTGGAGTACAGAAATCGATTTAAAGAGCCCTTTATATCGATATAAAGGGCGTTGAAGTGTCGACGGGTACAGCGTTAAATCGATTTAACGCTCTTTAAATCGATTTAAACACGTAGTGTAGACCAGGCCAAAGTTTGAGAAAGCTATGAGCAACTGAAAAAAGTGCCGTTGGAAGAGGACTGATTAGGCAACCTTACAGCTGTGACTAGAAACTTTAGGTATATTAGAGAAAAAACTATAAAATGTTTTTTAAAATAAAAAGTGTGATAACAGCCAATACAACATATGTTGTGCTACCACACTGAAAATAAGTTGGCAGTCTTGATGGAATTTTACTTCAGGTCCTGAATAAAAAAAGCCCTTTCTTTGCTCCTGCTGAGCTGCATTCCCTTCTTACCATGGTTACTTGAGACGTTCAGTTCATAATTCTGATGACGTGTATTTGACCTTTACAATACACAAGAAATGCTTTTACACAGTGTTTTATGCCAACATTCACGAATAAGCGAAGAGATGAGACATTCTGGATTGAAAAATGATAAAATGAATAAAATTAGTTTCTGTTACCAAAATTTCAAAGACATTTTAGCTCTTTCTCCCCAGCCACCCAAATAAACAAATACAATCAGATTAATTAAGGCAAATTTAACTGCAGGGAAAAAAGAGTAGATATTTCTCCAGGCTGTTTTACCAAGTCACCTGTACTGCACCAGTTTCTCTGTCCTCTCTTTCCTTGTGTGTCCTCCAGGAGCGGGAGCCACAGGGGAGTAATTAGGTGAGATTGCAGTCAACCGCACCATCCCTGACACCGACAGCCTGCTGCGCCCGGACATCGTCGTCACGGACGAGGAGCGGAAAAAGATCATACTCGTCGACGTGACGATCCCATTCGAGAACAGGACCCCGGCATTCCGCGAAGCCCAAGCCTGCAAACTCGAAAAATACGCCCCCTTGACTGACACCCTGCGGGCCAAGGGTTACGAAGTTTACACCGACGCCCTGATCGTCGAGGCGCTAGGTGCCTGGGACCCCTGTAATGAACGTGTACTTAGGCCCTGTGGGGTAGGCCGTCGCTATGCGCGACTCATGAGACGTTTGATGGTCTCGGACACTATTCGGTGGTCTAGGGACATTTACACCGAGCACATCACCAGCCACTACCAATACCAGGAGTGAGCCGGTGTGGCCTCGTGAGCCCGCAAGGGGAGGAGACCTTTAAACCCCCCCTACTGGACTATATCTCCTGAGCCTTGAACCCACCGAACTGGATTCCACCGTGTGCGGGTCATCTTGTCCCCATTACCCGGCCCGCTTACTCATACTCATGACTGCGTGTAACCCATTGTATGAGCGATGTACCCTCACTGCTTCCTTACTATATCTCGATCCCACCCACTGTACACCCCGCATTGGGGACATTGCAGACTGTATGTATTATATGCTAACCAATACCCAAATACCAGCATCCCCCTATACTCTGTATGTTACCCCCAATGACCAACAACTGATGCATCAAACTCTTTGTATCATCTTTATTTAAATATTCTCATGGCAAAGTTACACATCCCAGAAAAACATGGAGGGGAGGAGATACAATAAGTGATGTCTTATGTGACAGACTAAATAACAGAGCAGAGTGTACTCAGTTTGATGTTGGCTATGACCCTGCTAGCAGGTAGGGGATCTTGGGGGACAACTACTGCACTGGTGGGGTGCAAAATAAACTTTATTAAGAAAATGCAAAAACAGGGAAAATTCAATATTGAGGAGTATGGGTTTGTTAAGGTAGACAATTGAGGAGGAGTTTCTTTTAGTAAATAGATAGGGGTTTCAATAGTGGGGTACAATACAGTTGGTAACCAATGGACACTGAAGGTATAAATGTAACAGGTAGCTAACAATTTCTTAGTAAAGGGTGTGTCACAGCAGCATATAACCAACTAAACAGTTATGGGGAAAATGTGTTAAATAACCAACAACTCTAGTAAAATGTGAGGTGTGTTAGAGAGAAAAAAGGGTAACCAATGGGGTTTTATGCTAGAGTTCAGTAATACAATTGAGGTTTGGCAGCAGTAGGAGAGGATAAACACGTGGGAAGGGATTACAAAGAGAGAGAGAGAGAGAGAAAGGCAGCGGTAGAGGGATGAGGTTGGGGGATGGGGAAGAGGATCACGTGGTGGAGCAGGGAGCAGAGGAGATTTAACTCAGGAAGACATGGAGAGCAGACAGGCTGCAAGAAACAAGCAGAGAGACGCAATGAGTGACTGGGAAGCTGGGGAGGGAGACATGGCAAGCTCGGGCGGGTTACGGGCAGTGGGACAGACTTAACCATAATTATACAGAAAACAGCAAAATCTTATTTATGATCTAACTTAACCAAGACTACACAAATTAGCAAGTAACGAACACAATGGCAACAATTTTTTAAACCTAACTTACAGAGCACAACAAAACAATTCCTCTAAACCTAACTTAACCACAGCATGCAAAATGAAATTACAATTATCTAGCTAAGAAGCCTGATTCTAATAGGTGCACCTTACACACTGCCGCAATACTTTGATGCGGAGGGGGACATTTCCAGCAGGTTCCAGAGGGCAGAGTGGTGTGTGCCCACGGTACAGCCCGGGGGTGGGGGTGTTTAACTAGGGTGGCTGCAGCAGTGGGGGGCTGCAAGCTGGCAGCCCAGGATACAGTCCAGGAAGGCACAGCTTGAGCGGCACAGGCTTATTTTTTTTTTTTTTTACAGCCAAAGGCGCTGCGGAACAAGAAACAGATTATAGATACCGACCAAGAGAGTTAGCTTTGGGTCCGTGCTTGGGAAACAAGGCCAGCAGCTTAGGACAGGGGAGTCTGCAAGAGAGCTCTTACCAATCCCAGGACAGCAGCAAACACAGAACAGGAACAGCAGTGAGCATCGTAGGATGGAGAGAGGACTTGATTCACTTTCAAAATCAGTAGATCTCCAGGCACAAATTCATTGTTCGTGGAGGCGAGTTTGGAAAACGATCGGTATGCTCAAAAACAAGTGAGAGCGAGGAAGGGCCCCCCAAGACTGCCTGCTGATCCAGACCAGGTGTGCAAAGCAAGGCCTTCTCCGAGGATCACTGATTCAGGAAATGTCTGGTTTTATAAGGATAAACTCAGGCAGTTTCCAAAACCAGTAACTTTTTGATGGGCTCCTCTTGAGTACAAGGGTGAGCGGAGGAGGAGCCAGGGGAGAAGCTGCAGGAGTAAGGCATAGGGGTTCAAGCCTGGGATGTTCTGAGCCACAGGCTAATGAACCATATGCTTAAATTATGACCACTTCAGGTATCTTGCATTTACTGTGCAGCGCCCCCCACACCGAGCCTGGTCTGACACAAGAACCACAAGAAGCAAGAAGCCCACTCCTAGGGCAGGAGGCCGTTTGTCATAGAGTTAGATAGTAAGGGTTAAATAGTTTCTTCGTGTTTACCTGTATAAGGGTGACAAGGGAAACGAAACACCTGACCAGAGGACAATCAGAGAACGGATTTTTTAAAATCGGGGCGGGAATTGGGTACTCTGCAGTCTTTTAGTTTCTCTCCGGCTATGGATTGAAACAGCTTTCTTGCTAACTCCAAATCTTTCTTTGCTAATATCTTACTACTAAGTGTGAGTTATCAAAGAAACCAAGCATTAAGGCTGTATGTGCTTTGGCGTATTGTATTTTACCTATGGGGGTAATTGACTGGACTGGTTCTAATTGGTACATTTTTTGATATTCAGACTGCGTGTATTCTAATTCATTATCGAGCAGAGGCCTGTTAATTGAGTCTCCTATGCAGTGCGGTTCTAATTTCATGTATTTTCCTTTTCCTTTTTTATTAATAGTTCTGTTACTAACACGCTGGTTGAGCTTTTTGGTTTCCTCTGGTGAGTTGCTACAGGAAAGTGGGGGTGGACAAAATCTCTTTATGTAGCTTTACTAGGTTTGACTGCATCGCTCATGGGGCGAGGGTGATTGCCTCTTCGTTTTCTTAAGGATTATTAGTCCAGTGGCACTCGTCTGGCAGGTGTGTTCTCCTAGGGAGGAAGGTGCGGGAGCAGATAACATAGGAGACAGGGGAGGAAGAGCTTGGTATTCCCATTTGAGAGGGTAGACCTTTTGTGTCTCGGGTAATTTGGGGTCCCAGGGGAAAGGTAGGTTGACTCGGTAGGTGACCAGGAAGCCCTAAATACCGGTTGGTGCGCAGCAGATCAGAGCCAAGTCTGGGGTATAGTTTGGCGATGAATTTTATGTAAGCCCCCAGTTTTGGCTATGCCCTAGGTCCAGATTTGGGAACAGAGGTCTTATCACAGCAGTGGACTCAAGTCTGTACAAGCCATCCCTATGAATAGGGCTGTGACTTTAGTTAGCACAATGGCTGGGAGGGGCAGCCACACAGGACAAACAGAAAGGAGAAGGCAAAAAGGAATGCTAGCAGGGGGACAGCTGTAACAGACAAGTTAAAATAATTAAAACCTTTCTATAGGAGGGTCTGGTATCAATCTCCTTCAAATGACAAGTCATTAGACCAATGAGGCTAGTGATCATGCCAATTTACACCCCATTTCTCTATCACTTTTTTTTTTAGCTCAAGTTATTGAGTAAGTAGTAGTGAGGTAGCTGTGTGATCTCTATTCCACATAATTTGATGTTCCCATTCAATCTGGCTTTTGGGCTGGGCATAGCACAAAGAAGAGAACACGGTGCTTGTTGATCTGTCTGCAGCTTTCGATACCATGATATAAACTGAAAGTTTTGTTTACTTGCCTGTAGACTGGATCACTCTTCAACAGTTCTGTTCTCAAAGAGCTTCTAGGGGCTACTATCAATAGTTCAAATGACACTCACACAAAGTTCTATGCTGTTCTTCTCCACTACCCAGATGGTGAAGCTTTTGGGTAGACAGACATTTGGGGCTATTTTGCCATAGGTATGCAGATGACATGCAAATCTGCATCTCTTTCATCAAGCCCAAATGGGGAAAACTGCTGCTTTCCGAGTGTCTAACCAAGAAAAAGTTTAGTTGACAAGCTAGCTGAAGCTCAGTCCAGACAAACAGACACTGCTCAGAGCCTTAGGGCAGTATCCAGAGGACATGGCAAGAAGACTAACTAAACTTTGCCTGAAAAGTTTGCAGTGTAGGAATACTTTTAGGTCTGATAGCTCCCAAATCCTCACTTGGCACTAGTGACCAGAAGTATCTTCCCCTCTCTCCCACTGATTTCTAGTAAAATGATTGTGACTTTGTGTCTCTGATGTAGACCTTGTCAGAGTTATTCCGGCCTTTGTGATTCTAGCATTGGATTATTGTGTTGTTCTCTAGAAGCACCTAACTTAGAAGGCCACTCAGAACACACGGTTAAGGGAAAATGCAGCTGCGCAGCAATGGAGTAGAGCTAGGTTATAATTAAAGCAAGCATGTCACACTCATTTGATAGTAAGGGCTGCATTCCACTAGCACTGTTCTTTGACCCAGGGTATAAATTTAGAACTCCATACCCCCTCTCCCCATCCACAACAGACCGCCCACTCATGTCAAGAGGATGTTTGCACAAAGATCAAAGATAGAATCTGTTCTTTGTATAATTACTACACTTTTAGTTACTACTGTTTATTAAGCATTCAGTGGGAAAATATGTCCCCTCTTCCACCCTGGGACACCACTATTTCTGTCCTCTCTTCCTTCCCAAACCCTTTGTTTCTCATCCCTGTGTCTTTGTATTCTCTCTCTTCTATCCTCTGCACTTCATTCCCTACAGCAGTGTTTCCCAAACTTGAGACGCCGCTTGTGTAGGAAAAGCCCCTGGTGGGGTGAGCCAGTTTGTTTACCTACCATGTCCGCAGATGCAGCCTATTGCAGCTCCCACTGGCTGCAGTTCGCCACTCCAGGCCAATGGGAATGCCGCTTCCTGCAGCTCCCATTGGCCTGGAGCAGTGAATCGCGGCCAGTGGGAGCTGCAATCGGCCAGACTTGCGGACAGGGCAGGTAAACAAACTAGCCTGGCCCACCAGGGGCTTTTCCTACACAAGCGGCGTCCCAAGTTTGGGAAACACTGCCCTACAGCAATTCCCAATACCAGAGTTTCTTTCCCACTTCTTTCCTCATTCCATCTGTTAAAATGATCAATAATGCAGCTGTTAATGTGACATTGAAGTGTCATTTCAGGAATTCAAGCCTCTCCAAATCTGCAGGCATAGGAAGACAAGGCTATCGATTTACCCTTAGTTTATATGCAGAAGATTTTATTTACAAGCATGTGGCCTAGAAGTTTGACTTTATTTATTTATTAAAAAGGAGATTCTGGGCCACAGAAGTAAATCAGTCAGTAGGTCAGATTTAAAAACTGCACAGTCTTCCCAGCTGCGTCGAAGTGTAATTAAAGGTATTTACATAGAGCTCAAGCTATACAATATATAATAGGCAGATGCTAACATAGCTTTTTCTATCCTGGTGTAAATCATCACAGCAAATGACACAGTATGGTGTGCTCTTGCTCAGTGCTGACGTTTGAAATCTTGGGAACTAAAAGCAGGGTGTGCTCAGGAGGGTCCTCTAATATTGCATTCATTTCTCCCATCTGTCCAACATAACCTGAAATCTATTGATCTACAGGAGATGGCAAAGCTCACCTATTTTATCAGGATTTCTTCAGATGTTTATAGTGTGCTATGCATTGTAACGTATGCATCGATCATTGAATTGTGTATATGCACCCAGGGACTATGTGATGGACATGTTCCAAATCTAAAAACAACAACTAGATATTTGTTTCTGTTATAGGTATATATGCATTGTGATCACATATAACTTCTGTTTATGAATTTATAAAAGGAGCATAAAGGAGAGGGGTAGTTCTTGAATTAAAATGCCCACAGTATTCATCCACACCTTTTATTTGAGGACAACAGTTCAGTTCATGGATGATTTGGGGTTTTGTCTTCCTAAAATGTAGTGAGAAACAGTGCCCTTCACTAGTATTATTGGAATGAAAGAATTCTGAACTGGGACACGTGTGAGGAATAAAGACCAGCACAATTCGTGCCTGCCAGTTAAATGTGGTCCACTACTATTTCCTGAATTACAAATTGCTGTCATACAAGGTAATTGAGAAATATAACACTAAGTT
Source organism: Chelonoidis abingdonii (assembly GCF_003597395.2). Taxonomy (NCBI): domain Eukaryota; kingdom Metazoa; phylum Chordata; order Testudines; family Testudinidae; genus Chelonoidis; species Chelonoidis abingdonii. The sequence goes on from NC_133778.1 coordinate 1,679,846, forward strand.
AAAATATTAGTAATGAGAAGAGTAATTTTAGTGAATGTATTATTTATCTGCCTATTCACTTGTACAGGTTTTTTCTCATCTTGTAAACTTCATTTAGGAGTGAGGAAGCAATTAAAGGCAGCAAATGCATTATTTTTCCTTAAACCTATGAAAAAATGCTCTACGCATGTTTCCATTCTAATTTGTCTGCACTCAAGAATCTATTTTTAGAACTCTCCCTGGACTGGACCTTGGCACATGTACTGTAATAGCATATTCATTAGCCCAGAGAGCTGGAAGATGCACTGCGCATCCAAAAGAGAAGTCGTCTAACCGAATGAAAGTATCCTTCACCTGCTTCTCACAATGTGATTTATAGCAGTTACCAAGAAGAAACTCCAATAGCGCATTCAATTGAGTTGACTGCTTAGTTCATTATTAAAATTCAGTGTATCCTAACAGCATGCAGAACTCAGCAGAAACCATCATAACAAATATTTGCTGTAAGCAGCTATTACTGGACAAACTCTATTTACTACTATTACAGCAATTGTGAGGTAAAAGATAACTGGGGATATCCACAATAAGAACTGGGGATGGGAATAAGGGAAGGGTATAAGAGGAAAAAGAGTTAATCCAACACTGCTCTCTATTTTACATATAGTATCTAGCATTAGAGACCTTTCACTGCTTATGTCTGACATGGTGCATAAATTATCAGCGCTATCTCTTAGCAAAGCCTTCAGTATTTTCAGAAATATTCGTTTTCTTCCACACTTCTTTTCTTTTGATTAACGGTAAATATGACCAATGGCCTGTAATGGGATGTTAGATGGGGTGGGATCTGAGTTACTACAGAGAATTCTTTCCTGGGTGCTGGCTTGGTGAGTCTTGCCCACATGCTCAAGGTTTAGCTGATCGCTATATTTGGGGTCGGGAAGGAATTTTCCTCCAGGGCAGACTGGCAGAGACCCTGGAGGTTTTTCACCTTCCTCTGCAGCGTGGGCATGGGTCACTTGCTGGTGGATTCTCTGCAACTTGAAGTCTTCAAACCACAATTTGAAGACTTCAGTAACTCAGACATAGGTTAGGGGTTAACTACAGGAGAGGGTGGGTGAGATTCTGTGGCCTGCATTGTGCAGGTCAGACTAGGCGATCATAGAATATCAGGGTTGGAAAGGAGCTCAGGAGGTCATCTAGTCCAACCCCCTGCTCAATGCAGGTCCAATCCCCAACTAAATCTAAGGTCCCTTCTGACCTTAAAGTCTATGACTATCATATGCATAAGCAACAGCAACTGAGTCACAATGTCGTCTTCTCTGTCTACTATACAAAAGGTTTACAGAGATTTGAATTTTAAATCTCCTTCATGTCCCTGACACAACTGATTACCCAAGAGACATTGCTATGTCTAAATGTCACATGGAAGTGACAAGTATCCCACTAAAGTCAGTAACAGCTCAGCAGCACCTTGCAAGTTGAGTACCATAAGTTATTTTCTGTAGCTCTATTTTGCCATATAAACCATGAACGTTTGGCAATCAGGATCAGATGGGCAAAATACTTAACAACGGCTGCAATATGCATTTCTGCACAAAAACAAGTGACATGAAATCAGATCTCACTTCAGTTGAAGTTGACACACTGTAATGCCAACTACCCATAGTTAATGTCACCTTCACTATATTACTAGGAAGTTTTATCATCTCTTTCTTCAAATTATATTCCATTTGTCAGCCAATTACATGAGAGGAGTAAGAGCTCAAGTTGCTGATACAGACCACAAGATACTCAAAAATTAATATCCAAATGACAAAAATAATACTTTTAAATGCCAGATGCAAACATGTTGTCTTCAGCTTCCTGTGCCATTACTTTTTAATTGTTTGTGGTGGGAGAATAAAGCCACTCAACTTAAACAGGACAATCATAAGTCAATTCCACTGATTTGACCTGTGCACACAACTGAATATAAATTTCAAAACTCTGTTATGAATGAGGAAAACAATGTACTTTTTAAAAAGTATTTGCAAAGCAAGATGGCACTTTGCAAGGCTGTTAATTAGGTCAAAAGCTTTGAAAGTCAGTTAAAAATAGTCCAGCGTAAGTGTGAAAAAGGAAATTTAGCAATTGTAATGTGTACATTCCTTAGGGGAACAAGGGATGTTCAGACTGTTTCACACAAATCACCTATCTTTCAAATAGGTGAATTAGGTAACTGAAGGCAAATTAAAAGAGAAATGGGAAAGAAAATACAATTAAACACTGAAAAGATATGGATACTCTCCATAATCCTATTGTAAAATACCATTCTGGGTTTATACTGCCACTTATTTTTGTTTTCTTTTAGCACAGTATATCCATCTCTACTATTTTCTCATTCCTTTTTGTCATTCCCCTGATCAATTAGAGACTGCAAATCTGATTTATTTGATTCACAGTGATGGAAACGCTTTAAAACCAGATATTAAAGTTAAAACCATTATGCACATAACAAATGCACACCAAAACATGGGTGTCCTATAATTTGGTGACATGTCACATTTCAATGGCTTGTGTCAAAATACACACTGGCAGATCTGGAGTTTGAGAGGCATGACGAGACCAATATCATTACCAGAAATATGGCAAATTACTGTTTTGCCTAAGATAAAAATCTATCTAATGAATATGTGGGCTACCATACTGGCTATAAAAATTAGATTTTCTCAAGCTTACACTTCATATAGCAGGTTCGGAGATAGAATTTTAAATCTACAAGGAACAAAGGTGAAACCTCTTAGCATCCACTCAATACCTTTGATACCTTAGGTCCAGGAACATACATACAGTCAGACATACGGCTGCTCCCAGGGAACAATGTGAATACTATTTTTGCTTTTAATTCTTCAGTCATATATTGAGATGATCACCAGTAAGCAATTATCTTGTTCATGTGAAATAAATTGTGGGTTACTAGCGCAGACTTCATCCACTATGCCAGAGAGTCTAATTTTGTGTTTATCTGTTAATAACCCTAGTGTTTTTGTGCAGTCTCCTTACTTAACAGCAGGCACCATCCATAGTGCTGCACCCTTGTAAGCCCTCCTCCACCTAGTGCAGTACTCAAGAGTGCCAAGAGAAAGGAAGCCTAGTCATTGACTGGCTTCATTGCAAACCATGGCTTTGCTGCCAACCATCTCAACCCCCTGCAGAGACTTCAAGGGAATCCACATCAATCAGGCCCTCCCCAGGCCCACGAAAGCTGGGTGTCATGGCCATGACTGGCTGAGCCATTTAGGACAGTCAACTGCTCCTGAGCCTTTGTTTTCGCTCCATTTCTGAGATCCTTCCATTTTATTCAGTTACTTTGCATCTTTCTGCTGGCACACAATATTCATTTTGCCATAAGTTTCATTCTAGATGTGCTTTCACGGAAGTGGAGGCCTCTCTAGAGGGAACAATGAATTTAGAACCCACTTCCTTAACTACCACATCATTTTCACTAGCTGTAAGCTATTCTTGCTGCGCTCTCCCTTTCGTCTGAACCTGTGGAGCAGAGGGTTGTGTGTGTGTAACTATCTTCCCTTTCTCATTTCCTTGGCAGGCCTAGATCATGTACCATCAGTAGCTCCATCCCTCAGGCCACAGCTGCTAGCAGAACCAGTCATGCCCTGGATGTACCACTGAGTGGATAATTAAGTCTGAGCATTTTAATCTGTGTACATTCAAAATTAACACATTTTTATCTGAGCTAGGCGAGTACTGCCACTGAGCACAAGACAAGACAGACTCCTGCACACATGGGATCTTTAAAGAACATATTTTAGAGCAAGTATGATCTTATGACACAGGCAGGATGGTGTCAGAATACTTCCTGTGTGACCTGGAGCAAGCTACTTAACGTCTGCTTCAGTTTCCTCTGCTATAAAATAGAGATTGTATTTCCCTTTACTCACTGTTAATTCTCTAAAACCCTGGGAAGGGAAGGTGTTATAACAGTGCAAATGACTATATTATACAACTGAAACACTGTTAAAACATTGGGCCATAGCTGAGTCCAGGGAAGTGAAAGATAGAACAAAGGCTTATGTTGTTGCTATATTTAATGAACGATTCACAGAAATATTAATTTCCATTTAAATATGCATTTTAAATATAGAACCCACATTGTTTACAGTATTTTACACACCATAATTTAAGACATCCTCTAACCCTCTCTCTTCTTTTACCTTGACAATAATAAAAACATTAGATCACAGTATTTTCAAGAGTAATTTTTTAGCTAGTTATCGGCAAAGGAAACTTACTGTATTAGTGCTATTTGCACTTAGCCAGGTAACTTACCTAAATCATTAAGGGTGTATATGGCAAGTTAAAAAGACATGTTACCACTTCAAATAATAAAACAATTTGCAATGAGACTCACTAACTTCGTCATTGTTCTATTCAAGTGATATTTGCATAATCTAGATAACTCTGTCACTAGCAGTCCTGTCAACAGTGCAGACCTCAAACTAGGAAAAGGGCATAAGAATTCTTCACACAGCTAAACTACATAAAAAAAGTTTTTTCTTATTTCATAGGTTGGATTTCAGGACCAGCCAAACTGTGGTCAAATCTCAGTATGACTAAACAAACAAAGAGGATGCGCTTGACCTATTATTCAACAGATTTCACAGATATGCTTGCTGTTCAACTGTGGAATTATAAACTAGAGACTATGCCAATGTTTGAGTAAATATATTAAATAGAATCACAAAATCTGAAGCTTATTTCGAGGTTTAGCTAGCATTCAGGAGACTGAAAATCCATAACTCCATGCAAATCAGATAAGATTGTTTAGTCTCAGACTATTAAGGGCTTTTTTCCCAACTCACTCGAACTAATTTCCTCTACCACAATTTTGGCTACTTTAAAATTTGATAAAATATGAAGTTTTGGCATACAGTATGTAGTTCCATAATTTGGAATTTAAAATATTTCTAAACCAAAGTGAAAAAGAAAATTACTACATTTAAATAGTATTCTACATGTTTATGTCCCTTCATAAATCTAACTGAAAGACTTGAGGTATGTCTATACTACCCACCAAATCGGCGGTAGTGTTAGATGTATCGGGGATCGATTTATCGCGTCTCGTCTGGGACATGATAAATCGATCCACTAATTGACACCCGTACTCTGCCCCGGCAGGAGGAGTAAGCGGAGTTGATGGGGACGCCACAGCAGTCGACTTGGCGCCGTGAGGATAGCCAGGTAAGTCGAACTAAGATACTTGGACTTACACAACTTCAGCTACGCTATTTAAGTAGCTGATCTTAGTGCGAACCCCCCTCTGCCCCCAGCAAGTGTAGCCCAGGCCTTGTTTCCCTTGATACTGTAGGAACAGAACTGGATTTGTCACTGTGTGACTATCTAGTTAGACATGGTCCATACAATGTAGTGCTTCCATGATAAAGAGAGGAAGCCCTACTGCTCTTCAGAGATAATTATCTCTGCAGCTTTTGTTCTGACTCTGCCAGCCCACGTGACTGGGAAAAGGAGAGGTCCTGGCAACCTACAAAAAGGATCGAAGACTTCACTATGTCTGGAGAAGACAGATATTCGTATATATCAACACACAAACTTTAATCGTGAAGCACTATACTGTATCTTCTTTTTCTAATACCAAGTTCTCATACAAGAGGCACTTGTCATAAGACAAATCAGCCTTGTTTAGAGAAAGAAATCCAAAACAAGTTCCACTAAAATTGCATTTGGAACCTATCATTAAAATCAGAGATCTGTAACAAACAGAACATTCTTTCTGTATTGGCAAAAATCAGTCTAATTTTAATCCCATTACTGTACTGCTTGTGCATACTGAATATCATACTAAGCATTCGTACAGGTAACTGAGGAGTAAGATACTCCAATTGGATTACTCTCTCCACAGCACTCTAAGGCCCTGTAGGAATAACAAACAAACAAAAGTCTTCCACAAGGCAGCCCTACCCATTATCCCTATGTGATCAAGTAAAATGAACCCAACAAAATATGTTACATCAGAAATGAAAAGACTGTTCTCCTGATTTCTACTTTAAAATATTTTCTTATCTCGACAACTACATGATATTGTATGTTTTAATAGTGATTTATATTGGAAGCTGATTTTTTAAACTACTACATAGTATTGATTAATGTTTGAGATAAAGCCAACATTCTATATGCACATCTAAATATTTACAGCAAATCAGTAGTATAAAAGCAAGATATTCAGAGTCTACAAAGATAGATCCTACAAGCTGGTGAAAGAGACAAGCTTTGCAAAAAAATTCTCCAACAGAAGTTGGGCCAATAAATAAATATTACCTTACCCACCTTGTCTTGCTAATATTCTGGGACCACTATGGCTACAACAGCACTGCAAACCAGAAAGTTTCACATTATTTGATTGTAGTTTGTAGAAGACAGCAATCAACCACCAACTTTCTTTTGGTATCTTGGAGATACTTGCAAAGGACTGGATAGGTTAAGTCTCTATGAAGTGTGAACCACTCAGTATCTTTATTTAGAAACTTATTTTAAAAGGGTCTAATTTTCAGAAGTGATGAGCACAGCTCCAATTGAGTTCAGTAGAATCTGTATATATTCAACACCTCTGAGAATCAGACACTACATCTCCTGGACTTGATAGAATTGCCCAGAAAAAAGGGAACGAGAAGCCACCTGAGGCCTGTTCCAAAACTAGTTAAGAATCATAAGTTTGTTTAAAACAGCAAAAACATGTATTCTGAATTTACTTTATTTTGATTTTTGTGTGTGTTACAGACTGAATAGCAAAAATATCTATAGGCAACTGAAAATGTTCACTTTCCTCCAGGATTCTAGGGTGTAGTGACTGAATGAGAGGACAAGAAAGAGCCAAGAAGGGGGACAATCCTTTGAATGGATGCTGACATTCCACATTAAAGCATCCACTATTTTCAGAGGCTAAAGAAGAAACCCAATTTCTGTCAAGTTTCCTCATACAAAGCTTAGAATTAGAAAATACATTGCTATCTGAGCAGTAGTCATCCAGCAGATGATTTAGATCCACACAAAGTAGAAAAGAGATAACACAATCAATGGCACTGCCCTTTTCTCAAAGTTTTCAAGTAAGAGTCAGATTTAGAACTCAGGCATTACCATTCTGAGTCAGACCAGTAGTCTGGTATGTAAAGTATGTCTGTCTGTCTTGTCTGCTTACGGGGTTTGATTACACTGGCACTTCATTGGCAAATTGTGTCATTCAGGGATGTTGGGTGTTTTTTAAAAAAACAAAAACAAAAACACACCCACCCACCTAAATGACAAAAGTTTTACTGACAAAAACAGCAGAACAGCGCTTTGCCAGCAGGAGACCTCTTTCCTGCCAACAAACAGCAGCTACACTGCACACCTTTTAGAGGCAAATGCAGCATAGTGCAGCCATAGCCTTAGACTACATATTCTTCAGGATGACTATGTTATTATATGTTTGTACAGCACCTAGTATAATGACAGGTTTCAAAGTGGCAGCTGTGTTAGTCTGTATCAGCAAAAAGAACAGGAGCCCTTGTGGCACCTTAGAGACTAACATTTATTTGAGCATAAGCTTTCATGGGCTAAAGTCCACTTCATCAGATGCATGCAGTGGAAAATACAGTAGACAGCGACAGATAGACGGACATGAAAAATGGGTGCTGCCATACCAACTCTAATGAGACTAATTAATTAACGTGGGCTATTATCAGCAGGAGAAAAAAAAACTTTTGTAGTGATAATCAGGATGGCCCATTTCAAACAGTTGACAAGAAGGTGTGAGAAACAGTAGGGGGGGAAATGAACATGGTGAAAGCCCATTGCGAACCCTGTCCAGATATCTATTCAGGGGACACTATCATAGGACCTAATCACATCAGCCACACTATCAGAGGCTCGCTCTCCTGCATATCTACCAATTGATATATGCCATCATGTGCCAACAATGCCCCTCTGCCACGTACAGTGGCCAAACTGGACAGTCTCTATGCAAAAGAATAAATGGACAAAAATCAGACGTCAAGAATTATAACATTCAAAAACCAATCGGAGAACACTTCAACCTCCCTGGTCACTCAATTACAGACCTAAAAGATGCAATTATTCAACAACTTCAAAAACAGACTCCAATGAGAAGCTGCAGAACTAGAATTAATTTACAAACTGGACACCATTAAATTAGGCTTGAAGAAAGACAGAGTGGATGAGTCATTACACAAACTAAAAAGTGTGTGTGCACGCACATGCGTGTCTTCTTACTCTATTTTCAACTGCATTCATCTGATGAAGTGGGCTTTAGCCCACAAAAGGTTATGCTCAAAGAAATGCGTTAGCCTCTAAGGTGTCACAAGTACTCTTCATTCTTTTCACCTAGTATAATGGCTCCCTGATCTCAGTTGGTGCCTATAGATACTACCATAAATCAAAAGATATAAACCACTACCACCAATGAGATAGTTGGCTGGGCAGGTGCCTTCAATGAGAGATCTGCATGGACTCCTAGAGTGTTAGGGGGAATCTCCGGCACACAGTGTGAAAAACACTGCCACCACACTAATAAATTACAAAGTCTAATATGAGGGAGAGCATACAGAATGAGACCTGCCATTCCTTACAGGAAATTCCTTTGGCTATGATTTCAAGAACCAATGATATATTGGCCATGCTTTTCAGTGGCCAGATCGATCATTTAGCCTGGGTAATCTGATGATCTGCAATAAGCAAGAAACAACAGTTACCATACTCAAAGTATGCTCTACTCAGAGGAAAAGGGAAGCAAGTTAGCGATATACCGTATATACTCGTTCATAAGCTGAACTTTTTTTAGTAAAAAAGGGAAGCACTAGAGAAGGGGGTCAGCTTATGAACAGGTACAGAGAGGGAAAGGAGGGAAACAGCTCCTTCCCCCAACAGAGGGAGCAAGGAGAGGCAGCACAGCCAGCAGAGACAGAAGGGAAGAGGCGGGGCCAGAGTCTCTCTGCTTTTGGCCATGCTGCTCTCCCCACAGCCTCCGAAGCAGCTGCAGCTCCAGGGCTGGCAGGCTGCAGCCACTCCACCTTGCCCAGACCACTGGAACATGCTGCAGCCACACCGCCCGGCCTACCGGCCCAGCTCCAGCCAGGTCAGAGACCTCCTCCCCTGGCCCTCCCCAGATAAGATGGGAAGGGATGGGATGAGGAGAGTGTGAGGTTCCTGGGCTAGGGGTGGGGTCATGTGGGGGGTGGTCATAGGGGTTACTCCTCTGATTCCCACCTTCTCCCCCATAAAAATTTCCCCACCAGCTGCTGTCCCAGCCCGTCAGGGTAAGCAGCTGGCGCGCCGGGACACTTTGTTTACTTAGGTTTACCTCCGTGCCTGCGGACGCTCGAGGTAAACAAACCATCTCAGCCTGCCAGCTGCTTGTCCTGATGGCCCAGGAGCTAAAGTTTGCTGAACCCTGAATAATAGGGTCGGCTTATGAATGGATTTAAAAAAATTTCTATTTTTACTTATCCATCTTGGGAGGGGGGGTCAGCTTATAAACGAATCGGCTTATGATCAAGTACATACGGTATACTTGTTTGTGTTTTTTTTTAAATGTGCCCATTACAAAAATGTTTAGAAACACGAACACAAATAAAATATATAAAAAAAGATAACTATGGTCATCTAAGTATAAGCAGCCAAAAAACAAGCTGAAAGCACATTATACATATATGTCACACTTTCCACCATAACCCCTACCATGCAAAAATGTGAAAGTATAGCAGAAGAATGGTCCCAGCTTTGTTTAGCCCAAAGATGAAGTGAATAGGCTCCAGCTCTGTTAAAGATGAAAACTGATGGCAGAACATGAGATACATTCCTGTACTTTCCATTGCCCCCAGAGTTTGGAAATGGACAGAGTAGGAGGAAAACCTCAGAAATCCTCTTATACAGTAATTACATACTAGCATTGGAAAGTAAAGAAGAGTCTGCAAAAAAAGCCAAGATCAGTACTGAATTTACAATACCATTGTATTTAAGACAGCAACTAAAGAGAGACTTTTTTAAAAAGTGTACAGATGGAGTTTCAATTCTTTCTAAATCCTCTGGTTCGAGGAATTTGCAATACAAACAGCAGACTCAGTGGCCATGGAGGGACAATTGTTTAAACAAGATAATAAGTTTTAACTCCGAAAACGTCCTAAAGAACAAGAGTAAATAGCAATCCGTTTTTTTGAAAAAAACGTGTAGTAAGTTCAGAACAGCTGCTTCCAAACACTGAAATTTCCACACAGTTAACTCTTCACATTCAAAAAATGCAGCAGCAATATTTTAGATGCACGAGTTTAATAAAATGTTTTTGTTAATGAAAGGCAAGCATATCAGAACTGGAACCATTAGTCAAAAAATGTGTTCCAGTTTCGCCATTTTCCAAAAATAGCTATTTTTGTGGGGAATCCTGCATTTAAATTGGAAATGCTAACGGGGCACAGAATGTGCAAAAAGAGCAGTGACTGATATTATGAAAACTGGTCAGTCATGTACTGCACAGTCTGATCTGTCCTTATTGGAGTTAAGAGGAAGATTGCAAAGGGACTTTTTATTACTGCCATCTGCTGTCTTGATGACACTGCAAGCATGAACAGGCCGCTCGTTTATTTACAGAGTGGCAGAAATCCACTCAAAGGCCTTTCATTCAATCATGGACACTTGCAGTTTGAGAATTAAGTGTCACCATACCAGCTCAAGTTTAGAAAGCAGACATCTGCACATGCATGTTCCTGATACTCAGAAAAACTATCACCCCATGGTCACACGAGTTCTTTCTAGGTGGTCAGTATTTTTTTGAATTAATAATGTAAGTGGGCTTTAACACCATGGAGCAACTGTTCCCACAGAAGCCCTTCAAATTTCTTACTACATTAATCACCAAAATATGAATTTACCAGTTGAGGTTGAATTTCGGCTATTTAAAATCCTACTGATTATACTTTCAACAGGAATGGGCTCATATAGCAGGTAAGGAATATCAGATCAAGTTATTCTAGAGGGCACTAATAAGACTACTCCTTGCCAACAGAAGGGTAGTTCTGTTCGAACTTTCCACTCCCTGACACACACACACACACACCTGTGCCTCTCACTAAATTCAGTTGGAGTTGTAAGTGCTCATAATTTGTGCATCAAACCCAAGGTTCTCTAAAGAACAATAAATATTGACAGCTAGATGACAAAGCCCAGAAAGTAAAAGAATGGTCTCTCTGGAATGAAGCACTCTATTGTTATGAAAAGACTGTTTACACAGAAGTTGCCTGATTTTTGTATGCAGGAGTCAATCAGTCTCCAGAAAGATGCTGGGAATTAGCAAACAAGGGACAACTTGAATAGTAAGAGAAAGACAAGAGTTATGAGTTCACAGCACACCACAGAACCAGACTGCCTAATGCAGCGTTAAGAGCTGTTCCTTTTTGTAATATCTAGTGGAAAACTGAGCAGATAAGTAACACATCTATCTGCAGATTTTACTCTGAGCAGCTCTATTTCTCTTCACCCATGAAGTTGCAACAGGGTTGCAGGTGTCCGGTTTTTTGACTGGAACGCCCGGTCAAAAAGGGATCCTGGCGGCTCCGGTCAGCACTGCTGATAACTGGTGAAGCAAAAATACTGTCAAGTATTTTCTCCTTCTTACTAAACGTATGTGTCTTTTTGGCGTGGTTTTAAACAGTCACTTGCCATCCATGAGCTGTCCAGGTGTTAAAGCATCTTATTGATGATGGAAGCAATGTAGAGTTGTGTTTAATCTGTATATTCCTAGAATGAATCCATGGAACCAAGCCTCATGACCATCCCACGCAGTCTCTTGTACACATAGAAGAGGAGGGGGAAGAAAAACTGAGCTCTGGGGAACTTCACAAAACAGAGAGTCAGTGTTGAAGAGCATGTGGCTATCACCTTTCTCTAGGAACAGATCCAGCTCACTGCTGCCTCCACTGACTCATGGAGAATTTCATCAACACCACAGAAGCAACTTTCTCAAAGGCTACAGAGATCTAGCAGTGAGAGCTTGCTTTCTGTCCAGAGGACCAGTAGGCTGTTTTTGTACCATGCTCTGATCTGAAGCCCAATTCTGAGGATACAGAAGGCTGGCAAAGGATAGATGCTATCTTGGAGCTTAGATGCCACTGCCTTCTCCATTACCTTGCAAATAACCCACCCTGGCAGATAACAGGCTCCCAGACAATCATAAGAAATTGACATAAGTCTATTATATTAGTAATAGGTAATTAGTATAATCTCAAAAAATTGCTTTAGTTTTAAGTTAAAAATTACTGTGTGTGCAATCCACAGCCTGTCCAATGATTCTTAAAACTAATCCAGGAGCTACCTCACATGCTTCTATTAAACGGAATTTTAATCTTTACAAATAGGTAAATCACTCAGTGACTCAAGACGAACATTTTAAAGTTCAAGGCCCGTGGACGGTGCGAGGCCAGTAGCATCCCCCAGCGCGCCGGGACTGGGTCTTCTTGGAGTCGGGTTGCTTGGGAATGCAGCCCAAAGCTGGTGGTAAACTCCATCTAAGGCTAAATTTTAAACATTGTGTTTTGTAAGGAAAACTCAAGATATTTCAAGTGTTGCTGCATTTAACAAGCCTTTCTCCAGTAGATGTCACTCTTTCCAATAGATAGTAAAGAACTGTAAATTTTCTCCAATTAAACTAGATACAGTCCAGGATGTAGTCCTACAGTAGGATCTCCCTCCTAGGTCCCCTGATTTCATGTCAAAGACTGTCCAGTGTCTCCCACATTTTATTCCCCAAATCCCTCACACAAATTGTTTTAAAACATGAATCTTGTTTATGCTTTCGTAAGGAAGCCTAGATGAAAGAACACAGGAAATTAATGCAAAGCAGATTGACTGATTAACACACTAGTGAGCTTAGCTCCAAAAACCTTTGGGGCAAGGAATGTGTGTGTTTGTGGAGCACTGTGTAAATGTACTAACATTAACCTGTAAACAATCGCAGTGATTGTGGGTTTGGGTGCAGACAGGACAGCCTCATTAACATGCAAACAAAATGTGCAGTGTTCTGTTCTAAACATACTGGCCTAGGAAATATCTAGATTAGGCTAGGAAGCACTTCAGCATAAGGGTCTAAAATCAGCATCAACAACTTTTAATCAATTTGACTACAAAGAAATTTAGCAAAATTATTGCTCTGCCCCAAAATCTCTATATTGAATATACCTATCCATTCCTTTGAAAGCACAAGATTAGCATTTTGTGTTTAATGTAAAGCTCTATCCCATGCAGAACTGTGGCCTTGGCTACACCAGCGCTTTACAGCGTTGCAACTTTCTCGCTCAGGGGTGTGGAAAAAAACACACCCCTGAGCGCAGCAAGTTGCAGCGCTGCAAAGCGCCAATGTAAACAGTGCCCCAACACTGCAAGTTAATCCCCATGGGGAGGTGGAGTACCTGCAGCGCTGGGAGAGCTCTCTCCCAGCGCTGGTGCTGCGACTACACTCGCACTTCAAAGCGCTAGCACGGGAGCGCTCCCGCAGCAGCATTTTGGAGTTTTGAGTATAGCCAAGCCCTAAAAGGGTGAATGGGAAATGAGAGGTGACAACAACCCCAGGGGCTATGTTTGCATAAATACTTTAGCCATCCGAATATACACATTACATGATGCCTATCCAGAGATGCAGCTTAGTCATCATAATGGCAACAGGAAATCTCAGTAGGTTTTTAACATCTAGGTGAGACCTTGAGTCCTTAAGGATTTCTGTTTATGTCTGACTTTTAAACTAGCATCAGATGACTGCATGATGAAATATTTTTCACGTGTTACAAAAAAGAAAACAGTTTACAAGATTTAGTGCTCATCACCAAATCTGACAGTCAGAATGAAGGAAATATCTGCTTTGTGTCTCATAGAATCTGCTCATTCTTTTATCTGCAGTCCATTAACTTTATGCATCTGCACAATCTCTTTTCAAAACAATGGTTGCCAGTTATGTGCTAATGAAGTTCAGAAAAATAAAAATTTCTGCTGAATTAGTTTCAAATATACTGTCAGCAGCCAACAATATTCTATAAATTTTACATTGGAAAAGGGTTATTCCTAGGGTGGGTTGTTCACGTGTGGCCAGAGGTAGACAGCTGCAATCACCAGAGAAGCATATTAGATGACACAATAGAGAATCTTCTTGACATTATAAAAGGAATGTGCAAACTTTACCAAGTTTACTTTCTCTTGAGTCCATCACTAAAATAACAGATCCTTATGCCAAAAACTAGTATGAAAAATTAACTGAACAAAAAATTGAATGAGCCAAGAGAATCATCAGTGATGCTGCTTTTCTCGTTTAAGGGCTTTGCCAAATGTGTCACTGATTTATGGTCACTGAAAATATAAGTTTTAAAATCAACAAGTCCGCACATAAAAGCCTCTGCAGGCTATATTTAATACAATAACCACATACTTTAAATTTGTGTAGTGAAGTGTTTGGTGAGTCAAATGGTAGTAAGCTGATAACTGCTACCGGAAAGGCAATCAGCACTAACATAGCTATGTAGTATTTTTAAAGAACAAGTAACCCGCCACAAGCAGGAAATTAAAAGCCACAGCTTCAAAAAAAGCCCACAAAGAATGAGAATCCCAACTAGTGCAATAAACCAACTTTAAAAACAGTAAGGAAAAGAAATTATCATTCTTAGTAATCAAAGATTATCTGAAAAAAACAAACAGCACTTTTTCAAAGCATCATTTATTTTTAATCAATGCTGAAAAATATGGATTAAGATGTTGCCTTTGTTTCTTAAACATATTACTCTACTTTCCAAAGAAAGACACGCATAGGTTTTTTAACGCATTTAACTTTCCTTGCAGTTTTAGGTGCCCTACTATCTTTATTTAAAAAAAAGAAAATTAAGACTTTGCAGCATTTTCCTCACTCAAAGCAATCTCAAGTGGCAGTGGAAGGCACATAAACCAACTAGTTTACTCCAGGGAAAATGATGGGGCTTAAGACACCAACTTCTTGAGAATTCAAACCTGATCTATGTTTCTAGCCTTATCATTGCAAAGCTACATTCATTTCACACATGGGGCCGGCTCCAGGCACCAGGCCAGCAAGCAGGTGCTTGGGGCGGCCAAGTGGAAACGGTGGCACGTCGGGTGGCTATTCGGCGGTGGGTCCCTCGGTCCCTCTCAGAGTGAAGGACTAGCTGCCGAAGATTGAAGCGGCGGCTGTAGAGCTGCCACCGAAGTCCCGCAGATCACAACTGCAACTTTTTTCCCCTCCACCCTTTCCTTCTTCTGCCTGGGGTGGCAAAAACCCTGGAGCTGGCCCTGCTCAAATGTAAAAGTTAAATGGATGCACTAAACTTCTTCAGTCTGCAGACAGACTGCTTCAGTGCCCCTGCTGCTGAACGTACTGTAACATTTAAGATATAGCAGTCAATTTTACAAGACTGATCAATTTAATCAATAATATTCAAAACCCTGCAGGCAGCAGCAGAAATGCCAAGAATCACATAAATCTTACACAGATACTCAATGCTATAGGAAGAAAGGGAACCACTGGAGGTACTGACGGGGAGAAGTTTGAAATCAGAAACATACCAGTGGTAAAAATCCCAGCACAATGGAATAAAAGTGGAAGAGGCTTCTTAAAAGTTGTTCCTGTATTGTGCTGATGGAACCCTATCTTTCATATCTACCTACAGACTAATTCTGTAATCAACAGTAGGTGTCAATCTCTGGGTTACCCACTCTGTTCTCTTTGCTAACTGGCCATTCAGATGAAAAGGTTCTTTGAACTTACAAAATCCATTTATAAAAAAGGCTTTTTAATAAAGCTAGCTGTGCTTTTCTAGGTTATAGGGCATTTTGCTTTCCTAGGTGATAGTCTTTATTAAGAACAAACTTTGGCTGCCAGAAGATTTTTCAGGAGTGCTTCAGTGTACTATGAAGTTGGCCTCCATGGGAAATCAGCTCTTTTCCAAAGACAATGCAAGTAAATCCAAGAAAAATTCAGGTGTGTTAGTCTAACTTAAATTTTCATTTTGGACTATAGAAACCAATCCATATGACGAATCTTCAATATTCAAGGCTGCGTTTGCTTGGTATTAAGTAAAATGAGCAAGCCAAAAACTAAATTAATTGGCTGCTACTGTCCATTAACATTTGTTTTATAAATGTACCATTCTCCTATCAAATTTACAATTTTAATGTATAATTCACAAAACAAGAAATGAGACAATGCTATCATGTAAACTGAAAAGTATAAAATATAAATAGGATGGTATTGTCCTCATAAATAAAAGTGTATCCCACAAGTCTGCACAAGTAGCAAATGACAGCACAAAGGGAACTCAAAATATCTACAACAAGCAAAGAAAAGGGAGTAAAAGGAAGTGCGATTTCAGCATAAGAAATATTTTATAGTAGGTTGTCATATCATTTCTTGGTTAGGTTGCTTATGGCATGTTAGAGAAGTATGATCTTTCATGAAGTCAGTAAAGATGCTCCAAATAAATGCCAAATAATTCTCTGAGCCAGTGGTCCCCAAACTGGGGGGTGCTCCCTGCTAAGGAGGCAAGAGGGGCCTGGGCCAGGCCCCATAGGGGGCAGGAAGGGAATGCCGTCCAGGCCCACTCCATCCTCAGCCCAGGCCCAGCCCCCAGCCCAGCTCCCACTCCAACCACAGCACCGCTCCACCTCCTGCTCTGCTCCCAGCCCAGCTCCCACTCCAGCCCTGCTGCCCTCTTTCTCTAGCCCCAGGCCAGCTCCATCTCTAGCCCCAGCTTCGCCTTCAGTCCAAGCTCCGCCGCAGAGCCAACTGTGCAGTAATGGAGGGAGGCACAGACAGATTTCCATTACTGGTAAGGGGAGTGCAATAGGAAAAGTTTAGGCACCACTGCTCTAGAACTCAGTCTGTATTTTGCCTTTTCCATGGGTAATATGGTTAGTAAACTCCCCGGCAGTTTCCTTAGATGGCGGGGTGTCGGTTTCCATTAAACAGCAATGTATCCTTTAAGGTACTCTGTTAGCAGCTTGTCTTTTGGTTCCTAGCAGCATCCATGACAGCAGCCCTCTGTGTGAGTCCACCCCCAACCCCTGTGAGAAAGACCAATTCAAAAACATTTATTTCAAACCCATATTTTGCCGATAGTTGGAGATGGTTGAGAGGGTAAAAGGTAGGGGACATTTTATTTTGCAACCTTTCCCTTGCTGTCTTGTTTCAGATGATGGGAGGGTTGCTTAACCTTTTATTTAAATCACCGGCTTCCCAACTGTCTGTTGCGACTGATTTTTGAACACAGGATATATAATTCCTGGGATAGATATTTTATGTTGATAAAAGTGACACAGGATAAACCAACAAAACAGTTATATAGATTAAAACCCCACTGGCACTTCAACATTAGTAGAGTCCTCCATAGGAAGTTTACCAGGTAAGACCAAAAATCTCCCTTTCTACACCAAGCCAGAATGCAATGTTCCCTATGCCAAGCTGTCATAAGTAGATAGGTAAGGTAAGGGTTAAGTTTCTTTTACCTGGAAAGGGTAACCAAACACCTGACCAGAGGACCAATCAGAGAACTGGATTGTTTAAAGTCAGGGGCGGGAATTTGTATACTCGGGGTCTTTTTTGTTTTCTCGGCTGTGAGTAAACAAGGTTTCCTCCTAACTCCTTCTTATTTCAAATATTATACCAAAAGTCTGTGAGTACAAAGGAACCCCAAAGCAATTCGGCTATGAGGAGCTTTGGGTTGTACGAATAGATGTGGATGGCTGTGTCTTTTGTTGTTTTCTCGGCTGTGAGTTAACAAGCTTCCTCCTAACTGCATCTTATCTCCAAGTGTCTCCTACACATCTGTGAGTACAAAGGAACCCCAAGCAATTCGGCTATGAGGTGCTTTGGGTTGTATTTACATGTATGTGGATTGGTTGGACTGGTTTAATCGGGCTATCTTTTAAATCAGACTGTTTCTTCATATTTTCTTATAAGCAAGAGCCTGTATTGAGTTTCTTAATGCAAGATTATTGTTTTATATTTTCTTTCTTTTTTTATATAAACTTTTCTTTTAAAACGTGTGGAAGTTTCTTTTCCTAGGGAGGCAAAGGGAAGGGAAAAGCCAGGCTGTGGGCTATTTTCCTATTGCTTTCAGGGAAAGAGCAGGCTACGGGGAAAGAGAAAAAGAATCACCTCTGTATCAGGTACCTGTCTCCCTCACGGGAAGGCAGGCACGGGGAAAGGCAAAGCCAAGCTGTTGGTATTTTGCATCTCAATTGTCCTGAGGGTAGAGAACGCTTATCTCTTGGGAAGCAGAGAAACCGGTTTCTTGATACTCGCAGGCTAGACCAAGAGGCAAGCCTGGGAAGGAGGGGGGAAGGGGTTTTCTCCCCTGCTTTTAGCATCCAAGGGATTTGGAATCTGGGTGTCCCCCCAAGGGAGGGTTGGGGACACCAGAGAGAGGAAAGGGGGGATCAGGCCCCATCAATTCCTGATCTGGTGGCAACGAGAATATCCAAGCTGGTAGTGAGCTTGGGGGAGTTTCAGGTAAGCCCCCAGATTTTGGACGCTAAAGTCCAGGTTTGGGACAGGTCCAGATTGTGGACGCTAAAGTCCAGGTCTAGGACAGGAGGCTATTACCACACAAGCAGTATCCAGAACAGGCTTAGTGAGACAGAAGAACTGAGGGAGTGCTTTGGAGAACTACTCCTACAACACAGCCAAAACATCAAATCAAAAATAACAGAACTGCTCTTCCTTGCCCTTGGCTTTTCCATCCACCAGAACTACTGTCTTCACATACAGTGTCCCTGGAGAGGTGGCCATTTGTTTACTGACACATCTAAAGCACCACTGAATCTTTAGCAACAGTATTAACAAGGCACACAGCCTAGCCAACTAAAATCTCAAACTTGTCACCTGTACATGACTGGACAACAGCATGAAAAACTTCTATACTTTCAAAACAGATACATTCAAGTGACCTGACCAAGGGAAAGGAAGCATGTTGCGCAGTCACTGGCACAAGGCCAAGAACAGCAGCAATCAGCACACCCTAATATTTTCTACTGTTGAAGAATACAAGAGGAACCTGCAATTTTGCATAAATCGTTGCCTTCAGCACATACCTATAACTGAAATTAATACATTATTTAATAATGATGTTATAGGATAGCTGGATAAATGCCCTGATTGAACAGTGTAGCAAAAGGCAGTTTTGCATATCCTCAATGATTATATCTATTCTTCTTCTTCCTCTTTTCATGATCAAAAATTCTAGTTTTACAATCTTTCCATCCCTGGAACAACAGGCTCATTTCATTCTTCACTGGAAACAGCAAGTCCCATGTTCCGATTCTAAAGCATTACTGTACTTGCCTTTTGCTTGAACAAACCGCAACATTAAAAGGCAATGTCACAACAATATTCTAAAATATGTAGCACACTGTCAGCTAAAACTCAGACCGAAGTCTGTGATTCCCACAGAATCCAGTCTTCCTTTTACCACCCTGGATATACCCTCTACACCAATAATATATTCATATCTCCAAGGCATGCCACAAGCAGCTGCTAAAATATGAACAGCTAAAAAATATACATGAAAGTTATAAAATTACACTTAACAGATAGTCACACACATATAAACATTGTATATGTTCCCCACCTTTTGTATGCTGCTCCCTGTCTTGACTGAAGGGTCAAAGGCCATGTCTGTCTCTTTTTGTGTAGCCCTAGCACAAGGAGGCCCTGATCAGGACTGAAGCCTCTGAATACTACTTTAATACAAAAATAATAATCCTTGCAGCTGAACTGTAGGAGCAGTTTTTCCTTATGTAGAGAAACTCAGTGATTTCAATTCCAGTCTGCATATTAACTGATATCAAAGACAACATATTCAATATGCATCTTCTGCGGTTGAAATACAGTCAGCTGCTACTTACAATTTTGCTACCCTTCGAGACACATGCTCTGCCATGCTTTCTGTGAAATGAGGTGACCAGAACCACACAGTATAAAATGGGAGGATCTGCCATTAGTTTTTATATGACATTATATGGTTTCCTGTGTAATTCCTATCTCCTTCTAACCAGAATCCATGTTTTTCTCCTCCTTTGGTGCACACTGAGCAGAGATCTTCATTGAGCTTTCCCAGATGAAGTCTAGATCCTTTCATTGGTGTGTTCACAGTGACTGGTGAACTTCAAGTTATAGATTCATCATGTATTCTAGTTTCCAGCATGCACAAGGTTTGTCCTTTTCACATATGTATTTAGATTGCTAAGAGTCTCCTTGAGCTCTTGTAAGTACCACATGAGGATGAACTGAGAGGAATCTCTAGAATGATGACCAGGCTACTGAAATTTCATAAAGCAAAGAAAACACTCATTGCATCAGTAATACTCTAGCAACATTGAGACTGAGAAAATAGGTTGCTTCTGGCATTTAATGCATTTTTAATTTTTGAAAAAACATTCAGCATAGACTCTCTTTCCTGTGTGTCAGTGGATATAACGTGACACTTTGACCATCAAGGAATATATAAATAGTATTTTTCTTAGTTTGGAGGAATGCAACAAATCCAGACTGGCAAATGCATTTTCACAACAAAAAGTTAAGTGCTTCATACAGAAAATATTTTGCCACATCAAATCTCAGGCATTTTACTCTCTCTGTAATGCACTATCCTACTTTGCGTTATGAATAATATGTATCATTTGTTGTTTATGAAGCATAAAACTAGATGCAATACTGAAATAAAAAAAATATATATTGCAAGTTCCAAATTACTCAGAATAGGTACATTCCCACTTGCAAGTTTGTTTTTTCTACCAAAAATAATTGTATAGGCTTTTTCTATAATGTTCATTACTATAGAATATAAGCATCTCAAATACATTAATGGATTTATCCTCTCAGCAATGCTACTGACACAGTTAAGGCCTTGGCTACACTGGCACTTTACAGCGCTGCAACTGGGGTGTGAAAACACCCCCCCCCGAGCGCTGCAAGATGCAGCGCTGTAAAGTGTCAGTGTAATCAAGGCGGCAGCGCTGGGAACGCGGCTCCCAGCACTGCACGCTACACCCGTAAGGGATGTGGTTTACAAGCAGCGCTGGGAGAGCTCTCTCCCAGCGCTGCGGCTTTGACTACACTCACACTTAAAAGAAAATCAACCTTCTGCTGGTGGTATCTGACTTAGATAATGAAAATCAATATGCATCAGTCTGCACTGCTTTGGATTGTTATCGAGCAGAACACATCAGCATGGACACATGTCTTCTGCAATGGTGGTTGAAGCATGAAGAGACATATGAATCTTTAGCGCATCTGGCACATAAATATCTTGCAATGCTGGCTAAAACAGTGCCATGACAACACCTGTTCTCACTTTCAGGTGACATTGTAAACAAGAAGCGGGCAGCATGATCTCCTGCAAATGTAAACAAACTTGTTCCTCTGAGTGATTGGCTGAACAAGAAGTAGGACTGAGTGGACTTGCAGGTTCTAAAATTTTACATTGTTTTGTTTTTGAATCCAGGTTTTTTTGGTACATTATGCTACATTTGTAAGTTCAACTTTCAGGATAAAGATTGCACTACAGTACTTGTATTAGGTGAACTGAAAAATACTATTTATTTTTATTTTTTACAGTGCAAATACTTGTAACTAAAAATAAATATTAAGTGAGGACTGTACACTTTGTATTCTATGTCGTAATTGAACTTGGTATATTTGAAAAAGTAGAAAACATCCAAGAGTATTTAAATAAATGGTATTCTATTATTAAGAGTGCAATTAATCACGATTAATTTTTTATAATTGCTTGACAGCCCTAATTATAGGCAACGTACCACAGATATTTATACTATAGTATATTACTAGTATCCAATAAGCATAAATTAAAATCATAGATCCATTTGTCAAAATGAAATATATTGAAAAATTCATTAGCTTCAATACATTTTTAAAATTGTGTTTAATTGCTTGCTTGAAAATTTGCAGAAATTGGTAACCCAGAGGTGAACTCTCAACCAGCATGAATTAGAAAAGTTTTACAACAGTGAAGACATAGTGGTCTTACCTGATCAAATGACATCTACTAAGAAGTTTAAATACCACTAGATATTATTATCTCTTTTTCAATTTCAATGCAATGGCTAAATTTGGATGGAAACATGACAGTTGTGAATGACAGCTAGGTTCACAGAGCTCCTACATATCCGCCAAATGATAGGCACCTGAGAAATACTCAGTATAGATAATGAAAAAAAGCAGCCATGGTCATCCGTGATTGGTGGCTAAAAGTCAAAAACATAAGGAAGTGTGCGCGATTTTGGTTTGCTTTTTTGTCTTGTTTTGTATTCATTGGATCAAGAAGAGAATAGATTGGCAATCAGATAATTTAACACTTATCACAGTCACATCAATTGCCTTACCAAGGGTTGTGGTGGGAATTCTCCATCACTGAACATTTTAAAAAAAACCAAGACAGGACTTTTTCCAAAAAAATCTGCTCTAAGAATTATTTGGGGGAAGTTCTATGACCTATATAACCGTGTGCCCTGTTTAGTGTCTCAACATGCTAGCAAATGCTACAGAAGCAGTATGCTCGGCTCTTTAAGGGAAACGGAGTAGCTTACATTGCTCAAGAGTTACTATATTTCAAAGAGATGGTGACTCAATAAAACTCGTCATTCTCAATAGGCAAGGGAAATCCAAAATACTATGGATGGGTGGATGCACAAACCTATTTTCCAGTAGGAGTGAAGAAATAGTGCTTGCCTACCTTCCTCAGATGGAATAGCAATGATTAGAGCGTGTGGCTAGAATGGAAGGGGATGAAATGATAATCATATAGGATATTATACACCTCTACCCAGATATAATGCTGTCCTCCGGAGCCAAAAAATCTTACCGCATTATAGGTGAAACTGTGTTATACTGAACTTGCTTTGATCCGCCGGAGCACGCAGCCCCGCCCACAAGCACTGCTTTACCACATTATAGCCGGATTTGTGTTATATCGGGTCACGTCATATCAAGGTAGAGGTGTATGTGCTTTTTGTCCATAGATCTTTAAGGGCTTATTAAAAAGCCAATAAGCACTTTGGTAAGAAGTAGGAAGTTTTTCAGGGCTTAAAGACTTGCAACAGTCATGGTTTCAGGAAAACTATACATTGATTGTAAATCATTTATTTTTAAGAGTACCAGTGTGCATGGTGGTTCCCTGAAAACTTATAATAAAAAAAACAGTGTACCCAAAAAAATAAACAGAATACCCAAAGGAAACTGGAAGGAATCAGAAGTATAAATTACAAAGTTAATCATGTTTAGTTTTTGTCAGAAATTTAGAGTAAACAGTATACAAACTACAATAGAGGGATATGCTGTTAAATAGCTCAGTATGATTTAAGACTTATGACCAGAGTGAACAGTTTTCATAAATGGAATTAAACCATATTCAAATGTCTAGAATTTTTTTTTTTTTTTGAGAAACAGCTCTTGAAAAGATAAACAAGACAGTATGATTTAGTGTTTTGTAGTGAGACAAGGTAAAGCATATAAGGATGATCAGAAGTACTGAGTTTAAGTATGTGTAAAACTAGCTATCAAACATGAGATACTTTAGCTTAGCAAACAAAGGCTAGGATAAAAAAAGTTTAAATTTAAAACAAGAACACTTAAATGTTAAACCCCATTATGTAGTAACAGCACATGAAATTTCATTTCTAGGTGCAAGTCAAATATTCATAAGCAAAGCTAACAAGTAGGACAGAATAAACAACAGAAATATGCACAGAAATTAGAAGAACACTGGTATCTGTATCCTGCTGGCAGGTGAAAGTTTACAATTAAACAGCAATGGCTACAAAAGCCTTTCAAATTTAATACACTGGTTTGAGTCACACAGTGATGGGTAGTGATGAAAATATTACCCTCTGATGGCAGTGAACTCTGTGTAAGGAACTCATTGTCTCATTTCTCTTAATCTTGGATTAAGATAAACAAACTAAGGCCACTTTGCTTCTTAATAAGAGCATCCCAATAGAGGCTTAATGGATTTAATGTATGCGCTTTAATGTCACACCTTTAGTTAATTCTCTCACCATTCCAGAATATCCCCATGTCGAAAAGCCCTTTAGTTACTATCAGAAAAGTGCACATCACCAAAAATATCACCCTTACAAGTGCAATGGTTACTACAGAAAGTCAAGGGACTGAACTGCTACAGTTAAAACCTTGTTGGTGATCCTCCAGAAGAAGAGTTGAGGAACATCAAATTAGTGCAGAAAAAAACTGAACTGATACTTTCCTGTGGGAACAATTTCCTTTTTCAGGGCTATCAATATAGCAGTTTTTATAAGCAGTAACATACTTAAAATTTAAAAATAGTTAAGAGGTTGCCACTTCGACATACTGAAATCCATGGAATTAATACCACAGGCTGTCTTCCAAGCAGGAAAGTAAAACTGGAAGTATGATGGTATCAAACTTCCAACAGCAAATGTAACACTCGATTTACCGTCAGCCTTTGAAAGCTATACTGCCAAATCACACATGGTCACCACTACAAATGCTTCTACAATAACTGAAATTGGTGTTCAAATGTGTAGCTCTGTTGTCGTGTGATATACATTATGCAGTGTGCAATATTTAAATTTTCTCTTACACTAGGCCTCATTGTTGAAAACTATTGCATGACATCTCCACAAATAAATACTGCAGATTTACTTAAACTGTGACACTACCCCATGTGTTTTATTAATCTCTTAATAAAGTGAATTATAGGACATGGGTGTGGTCAGTTTTTTGGGTAACATACAAATTTAATCTAGCTGGAAGGCACACAGTAAGACTAGAAACTGTGCCTCAGTTAAACATGGATGTTATTTGCTATCACTCCCTTCGTAAAGGGTACATAAGTAATTAAGCAATGTTAAGCATTACAAGCAGAGAAAAATACATTTACAGCTTAATCCAATCAGACCAGTTGTCAGAGAATAATACTATGAAGTTGTACACATTTTATTTTTTGTAATACTGTTTATTTTGGAATAGAGGAACATTAAAATAAAACAGTAGATGAAAACTGAAGCGAAGGAATCAGCTAACTGGAAGAAAAAGGGAGTGGATCACCTGGGTCTCAGCAGAAAAATGATGCATAGTGCACTGGAGTACTAAACTGTGAATTTTAAATGCTTTTCTGAATGCAATTCAGTCAAGTTCAATTTCTTGTTTTATAGATACACACTAAATTTTTCTCCCCTGCGATATATTCCTATTTGTGTCCCCTTCTTCTTTGGGCTGGAATGCAATTTTCCTCTACCCTATGACATGCTTACCAGATTTTGGCTAACTTTCAGGTTTCTTTTACTAAACAGAGATGATTAAGTATAAAGATTTATCTCAATGCAAAGACAGACAGCCTTGGTTATTGAAATTAGATTTTTTCCTCTTGATTTGCTGTAAGTTTAGCTTGGTATGATATGAGTTGCTGTTAGCGGTTTAAGTAGATTGGCAACCATCTGCTAGAAGGAGGAGCAGTAAATCTGTCATTACTACACTGATAATCTCCTGCAGGACTCCCTAATCATACAGCAAATGAATGAAACAAAGTAAAAAAAAAAATCTAATTTTAATGTGGTGGACACTACCAGAAGCCACCACCATAATGAGGAAATTTAGAAAAAATATATACAACTATCGTCAACTCCTTGAAAAAATTGGTAGAATATACAAAAACTATTAAAGAAGAGGGAGGGCTTCCCAGACTGCATGTTCAAAAAACACTGATCAGTGGGGTTTTTGTTAATGTATAGCTGGGTGGGTTCCCCTTTTAAAAGACAGCCCAGCAATAAATTAATGCAACTGCATAGCTGAGGTTTTATGAGCACTGCTAGAGATTTTCAAATAGTTGTTTCCACACAGTAACCATAACTACCACTATGTTTTTGTATATACACATATATATACACATACACACACAAGTTGCATAATACTCAGCAAAACAGGGCAATAGACATGTATGTGTATATGTGTTTATATAAAATAAGAAGAGTTGTACTTCTCATGGGACAACGAACTAGTTCCTGACTTCTGAGCATATAACATTTCATCTGAAAAAAATCACTGCATGGCTTTTGCATTTAAACAAAATAATCCAATTCAGAAGTGTTTTTGTATTTACAGAAAAAAAGGTTTGACTGAGTACAAACACAGTACAATGCGCCTGCCTTCCACAGAAGACCACAACAGAACATACCCATCGCTTAAAAAAGTAGTAAGACAATAAGCAATTGTCCAAATTGCAACAATTAATGTTACAGGACTTGTGTTTCACATGGGGAAAATCTTCTGACCCTTCTCGGCCGCCCTACCCCAAAAAAGCTTTTAAAGGAGATGACAGAACTGCAAGTCTTTAGTAGGTATGATCTCATTCTGAGTTTCTTTAAGCTATTAATTTAACCAGTATTGGATAAGAAACTGAAAGCCTGATAGGCAGCCATCTATACACTGGATTATGGGTAAACATATTTTTGCCCGTGTCATGGTACTGCCATAAAGGGCAACCCCGGTTTCTAGGGGTTATTGCTATACAAAATATTCTTGGGGATACGGTCTCCTCCCATTCTCCTGACATGACTGAGCCATCGCAACCTCGTCTTCTTGATAGCGGTTTCTAAGCGTGTCAGTCTTGCACACTACAACACCTCTGTGTTTGCTATTTTGCCTCCCACTTTATCATCAGGATCTTGCACGGGCCTCTCCAATGGAAGCTGTTCGGTCTCCTGACGTGCCTAGCACACGTAGTCCACGTTTCTGAACCATAAGGCAAGGTTGACAACACCTTAGTCTCAGATTCCCATCTTCACCTTAGTTTATAGTTTGCAGTTATTCTATGCATGTTTCTGTAATAGCTTGAAATTCTTAGGTTTCAGAGTAGCAGCCATGTTAGTCTGTATCCGTAAAAAGAACAGGAGTTCTTGTGGCACCTTAGAGACAGTTGACAACAGGTGTAAGGATAGTCATCATATGGAAAAAGATTCAAGTTTGAAATTCTTAGCTGCTTTTCACACCACTAGTTACTCACTGATCTTTCCTCTTCCACATCTCCCTCCCTCCCATGTCTTCTCTCACCTCACCCATACACTTTATAGCACTCATGGTATAATCACTACCCATACAGCCGTCTCCAGTGATGTCAAACAAACCTGGAATCGTGGTCAGCTTCACTCTCTGCACTCCTGCAGAAGAGGGAAATGGCTGTCTGTGAAAGCCCAGGAGCAGATTCTCCAAAAACACTTGGGATATTTTGGGGAGTGAAAACATGTGTTTCACCTTCACTGTTTCTCCAGCAGGAGATGATGACAGAGAAGGGGAAAGGAGAGAAATGGTCAGTGATCCTGCCACAGAACATTTGTCATTATGTTAGGTAGATACTTACAAGAAACAGATAAGAGTCTACAGGCTAGCCACAGATAAGCCAGTTGAGGGTCATTCTTCACTGCAGATGTAACTCAAGTTATCTACACTTGTTAGCCTAGGCCAGGGGTCGGCAACCTTTCAGAAGGTTATTCACTCTAATTTAAGGTTTTGTGTGCCAGTAATACATTTTAACATTTTTAGAAGGTCTCTTTCTATAACATATCACTAAACTCTTGTTGTATGTAAAGTAAATACGTTTTTTAAAATGTTTAAGCAGCTTCATTAAAAATTACATTAAAATGCAGAGCCTCCTGGACTGGTGGCCAGGACCCGGCACTGAGAGTGCCACTGAAAATCAGCTCGCATGCCGCCTTCGGCACACGTGCCATAGGTTGCCTATCCCTGGCCTAGACTGAAATGAGAGGAGCCGCACTTGAACTACAAAGAGCAGTTTGTGTTAGCAGTTGTAGCCTGTAGTCCCTGGCAGGCCAGCTAATTTGGGTTAAAAAGCACCACCACATTGGCATTAAAGGTTTTCTGTGTGGGCAAGACTTGAATTCAGGGCAACACTCGAGTTAATTTGAGTTAACTTTGCTGCAAAGACAAGCCTTAGACTGCCAACAAGGCTTTTGCATAATTTAATCACCAGTATAGCTGCAATGACATTCAAAGAGGAGCACTTTTAACGGAAATACACAACAAATGCACAGCAGCTGTACTTTAGTACTCTGATTCGGCAAAATCACAGTTCATCTTTACCATATGACATTTTTCTCATGGTCCTATACAGAGTAAACAGGCTCTTAATGCAATATTTGCCCCTAATGGCATGAAGTATGTGCATCACCAACGATGGTTTATATCTGCAACATGGACCATTCCAGTTACAGGAAAACTACAGGGTAGGAACTCCAAGCAAAAGCTTCTAAAATCACCAGGTTCAGGAAATCATTTCAGTATTGGAGATATTATACCACAACAGTACACTTAGAGCAGCGGATCAGTTTGCAACAAGTATATTCTATTAATACCACAAGTTGTCAGAGTTATAAAGAAAAGACTTTAGAGAGCAGCAGAATCTTTGCAACAAAACTAGTTTCACTAAAGGCTTGTCTACACACTGAGCACCGCAGCTCTGAGAGAGGCGGTAGCCATGTTCATAGGAGAAGCTCTCCCACTACCCTACTGCTGTCCAAACCAGCGCTTATGTCAGTGTAACGTGTCGCTCAGGAGGGTGATTTATTCACACCCCTGAGTGAAAAATGATGCTGACAGAAAGTGTTGGGTAGATATAGCCTAACTCCACTCACTAATCATTTGTGTTGAAAATGTCCAGGTCCACAGATTTTTGAACAAATGTGAGTGATCATCATCATCTAGGTTTGTAGGCCAGACATTTTGCCTAACATTTTTGTTTCTTCACATCAGTTTAGAAAGAAAAGTTCAAAGTAAAAACATTTAAGTGTTCTGAAAAAATTGCCTGCACAGCCCAACACTCATGAATAGTCCTATAGAAACTCGCTAGGGAAGTGACAGTAAGAGAGCAAACCATAAGATTTCAGGTTTCAGGATTTCAAGGTGTTACAGAGAAATTAAGATAACGGAATACTTGATGTTTTCGATTTCAATCAAAGACTCAGATACAAAAATTCAATTATATTAATTTCAGATGTTACAGGCTTTGGTTTTCAAGAGGTTGGGTGAGGAAGAGAAGTTTGGCGACAACACCAAGTTTAACTATATTGGTTACTAACAGACCAACCAAATATAACAGCTTTCTCCATTGCATTAGGCTTCTCCAAAAGGCCCTGAGAAGCTACTGAAGAATTAACTCACAAAGGAATTTCAAAAGTATACATGCGGTGAGAGAAGGCGGCTAAGCAGGACACAACCCTATACCAAATTCAACATCCCATTTCACCTGCATATATTTTTCCTGGACAGCTCAAAGTGCAGTTCTACTCTGCAAAGTCACTATGTAAAAATGCCACCATAAAGTGGGACACTGCCTTCTTGGGAATCAAACAGAATTGCTTACAAAGTTTCAATCAGTTACACCTGTGCAAACCCACTGGCACTAATGAGATCACAAAGATGTCACTAAGGACCTAATTTGGCCTGCAGAACCTTTATTACTGATGATCACGCGCAAGAGGGAAAATTCTCATCCTAACTCACGTCCCAGGCTGAGTCTGCAGCACTAACAATTTGTCTCAACACTTGCATGCTTAGCACATTTGATGATAAATCCCAAAACCCCACAATGTCACTTCCCCCCCCCAAACACTTTTCAGAGTACAACTGTATTTTCTCAGGATGCAGTCGATCAAACTAAAGCCTATGTGAAATTACTGTATCAAATCTCTCTTAAAAGGAAAAAGCAAACTATTATGTACATACTCACAAACAAGAAGGAAAATCAAAAGGAAGCAGTACTGCAAGCCTCTTTTTCTAAAGTAAAGGTCATTCTCATTTGCTTTAAAATCGTCAGGGAAACAGAAGCGTTACTTGCTCATTAGTCTAAATTTTAGCCATTTGCTACATTTGAAAATCAGTTGTTCTTAGGTCAACATTCAAATGGTATCTGAAAACAATTTACATGTAGCAGCTGTTAATGGTTGGTCTCTATATATTTAAAACCCTATAAGCTTCTTAGGGCTTGGCTACACTTGCAAGTTAGAGCGCATTAAATCAGCCCCAGGCGCCCTAACTCCTGAGTTGACCATACTGGCAACGCACTTAGAGCGCCTAGACTCTGCGGCGATCCATCTCCACAAGCATAGAGCTTGCCGCGCCCTGGCTGAAATACCCAAGTGTGGATGATGTGTTGCATTATTGCACTGTGACTGGCCTCCATCCCTTGAAGTCAAGTGGCCACTCTGGTCATTGTTTTGAACTCTGCTGCAGGCATGTGAATATCCCCTTTCAAAGCTCCGTTTCTGACAGCCTGCATGCTTATCTGATCTGGGACACAAAGCAAACCATTACTGAGGAATGCTGCTGCTGCAGAGACTGGAGGGTGTGTGAGAGGGAGGGGATGTCAGGGTTTCCCCCTGCAGCTGTCTCACTGTCTGAACTTACAAGACAGCATGCTGACACACTCTCTGACCCTCAAAACACACTGTCCCCCCACATATACAACATACTCCCTGTCACACTCCACATACACCCCATTTGAAAAGCACACTGGGATAGCTACCACAACGCACTGCTCTCTGCGGCACTGCAAGAGCTGGTAATGCAGCCACGCCACTGCGCTTGCAACTGATAGTGTAAACACACAGCAACGCTTTCCCTGCTGCGGTCTCCAAGGGCTGGTTTAACTCCTAGAGCTCTACATCTGCAAGAGTAGCCATAGCCTTAGTATAGGATTTCCCTTCAAATGATAGCACAGGGCACTAATGCCGCAGTCTAGCCATATTACAGAATACCCTTCTTGAGAATTAGACCCAAAATTATTGTTAGTATATAAAAGCTAGGTTGCATAGCAGTAACTAGAGTTCTCAGACTACACTGCCTATACAAATCTATACTTCTGGAGATTAATTGAACATTCAGAACACCTGCTGCTGATTAAAGAGGGTCTACTACAGGACAGCTCTCCAAAGCTAGTGCTAAAGTAGTTAGAAAGTTCTGTTCTTGGTTTAATAAATTAAAGACATGGATGTTGCAAAAAACAGATGTTTAAGAGAAAAACATTCTAATAAACCAGTAATACTCCACAGATGGACTACATAAAGCAATAGGGGATTTCCAGACATCCCATGGCATTCAGAAGAGATCTCTGCTCTACAGTCTGACCTGACATCAACTGACTCCCTTCCCTCCCCAATCTGTTCCCTTCTTGAGCAGGGTCTCTCCCAGACCAGGCCTCCTTGCCTGGAGAGTTTCACAGCCTTCCAATGTTCCTCACCCTTCGAGTCCTAGCCAGCAACTGAACAGCTCAGCCCCTGCAGCTCCTTTTAACTGAGCCTGCTGCATTCTGATTGGCTGCTTCCAGACCTGCCTGGAAAGGCTGCAGGGAGGACCCATATTCACGGCTCCTTTTTCTGGGATAGAGTGTGGGAGGAACACCAGACGTTGGTGAAAGAATTATCAAAGTACTACAGAGGGCAAAAGCCAGATTGGAAAGGGACAAGATCAAATCTGGAAGAAACTAACTCAAGCCAGCAACTGCAGACAATGCATTTGAAGAGCATGAAGATAAAGAGAAGAGAAATCAGGCAACGGAACCTGTTAAAAGAGAGAGGAGGGGCCAGGGAAGTTAGGAGACGGGCAGGAAGAACGGTTGGGGAACAAGAGCTGGCGGAAAGGTTCTGCGTCAACACAAGTGGGGAGTGGCATACTAGGGGGCAAGGGGAAGAGGAAAGTCACTGGATCGTCTGTATTGTGCTGACAATTGTTATACTGCAGAGAACGCTACTTGTCCTACTGCTAACTAAATGTGCGCTCTCAAAGGAAAGAGGTCCAATGTCTAGTTTTTGAATTTTCTTCAAAGAAGAAAAAAATGACATCTGGCCAGGTACTAGCAATTCCAAGATAATGGACAGTCAAAAAACAAGAGTTCCAGGAGAAGGGCAGGCAACCTCTTTTATGAAGAGAGTGTTCAAACAAAGCTGTGTACATGCAATGCCATGAAGCTACCTCTTACGGCTAAAGCCGCTTTAAATCATTCAAGGTCCAGATAAGACTGCGTGTAGGAACTCCTAAATTAAGACTATGACAGGGAGGTTCATTTGACAAAACCAGTTCTGACTACATGCAAAAAGGTTCCAATAATTTAACTAGCACCTAGATTTCTGTAGCAGATAGGGGAAAATCTGTAAGCTTTTTTAACTGAAAAGGCCATCTTTGTAAATATTCTGTTTACCAAGAGGATTACATTAAAAGAAAACTAATTCTTCTGCACAGGGAAAGT
Organism: Chelonoidis abingdonii; assembly: GCF_003597395.2. Classification (NCBI taxonomy): domain Eukaryota; kingdom Metazoa; phylum Chordata; order Testudines; family Testudinidae; genus Chelonoidis; species Chelonoidis abingdonii. The sequence continues at coordinate 1,712,182 of NC_133778.1, forward strand.
CCACAGTGATAAGTAATGTAAGTGCAATTATAATTTCAGGCAATACACAAGAAGTGAAAAATGTTTATAATTTAACCATGTGCATTTCTCTAGAGTATCAGTCAGAGTGTTGAAGCCAGTTCCAAGAGAATCTGATTGAAACTTTCATTACCATACTTCCCTGGGTCCTGCATTCCAGACTATGAGCAAAGCCTCTCTTACATGTGGTCTGATTGACGCAAATAAAGAGCTGAGCAAATGATTCATAGTTGTTGGACCGTAACACTTTGTATAAAACATCATGAGGCCAAATTTGCTGATTTATTCCAACACTCAGTATGTACCAGGATAGGTATCAGATTTGAATGCTCATGTACAGAACAATCTCTTTCAGAGGACAGGTTTCAGAGTAGCAGCTGTGTTAGTCTGTATCCGCAAAAAGAACAGGAGTACTTGTGGCACCTTAGAGACTAACACATTTATTTGCTGAAAGCTTATGCTGAAATAAATGCGTTAGTCTCTAAGGTGCCACAAGTAGTACTCCTCTTCTTTCAGAGGAAGCTCCTTTCATTTTCTGTAGTAAGGGAGTTCTGATTTTCCTACCAGCAGGTCACCTGAAGGATTGTTACAACAGAAACACGTAGAATAAAATTTTGGTACAAGTATTTCTCTATCACTTGGCAGGCCAGATTAGTGTGTCCAATGGTGTTAAGTGTCATTGCCTATTTAATTTCTACACATTTTATCAAAATCTGACAACATACCTGATGGCTGACTCAGCTACCAATTCTGACGCCAACTATTTAAATTCATTCCCTCCAACTCTGGCCTCTTTAAAATAAAATAAAAAAACCCACACCTTCCTTTTCCCTTCACTTCCAAACCACAGTCTCCCACAAACTTCAGGGGACCAAGAGCATGATTGGGCATGTAAACGAATGTACCCAGGAACAAAGAGCCCCATGCCATGGACAAGGCTCAGAAAAGAAACAGGAAGCAACCATTAGACCTAACTCCAAGGTTCAGCTGCTCCTACCTGGCTCTACAGATGCTTAGATGAGTGGATCTCCTCCACCCCTAACCAGCTCCAAAGAGGAGATATTCCCCCTGTCCCTTTTTAGTGCTCCTCTACCATGGCTCCACATAGGGTGCAGTGAGGAAGATGAAGCCTATTGCTCCTCTTGCACATCATTTGCCTCCTACATAATCCTCATTTCTACTGTGTTGGGAGGCTAGGGAGAGAAGAAAGCCAGTTCAACCTTGCTGCTTCTCCCCTCCCTCTACCTATAAGTGAGATGGCAGGGGAAGTGGGAGGGGAGGTGGAATCTCCCCAACTATTTCCTTCCTAGGCTCCATGAAAGGAGTTATGGGGAACCCCATGCCCCGAATTTCTCCCCTTCAAGCATCTAGAAAGCATGGGAGAGGACAACCTCCTGACCACATCCCAGCTTTCATAGTTGGCTGGGAAAGACGGGCATCCTCCCAGGACCCAATCTCAAAAGCAGCAACAGTATGCTGTATTACTGTTAACTACTCTCTTGCGATGCACAAGGAAGAGCAGGCATATGAACTCCATCCAAAGCAGAGTACGAGAGTGAAGCCATTATGCTAGGCAAAAGACCAGGAGTGGACCAGACTATACATAAAGTGCTGTCAAATAAACAATTCACTGAAAATATTGTTTTCCGTCTAATCTTGCTCCATTTTAACAATCCATTCTAAGATATAATTGGCAATGGTAAGTAAAACAGTTCAGACAAATGTGACCTAAGAGGTGACAGTACCCCTTTGAATTATATTTTAGAAACACAGGTTCTGAGCTAGGACAATACAGCGAAGGCTAATACATTGTAATCCATTTGTTTCATTGCTTTCATACCATGAGGTAGATGTAATATTGCACTAATCCAGGGGTAGGCAACCTATGGCACACATGCCAAAGGCGTCACGTGAGCTGATTTTCAGTGGCACTCACACTGCCCGGATCCTAGCCACTGGTCTGAGGGGCTCTGCATTTTAATTTAATTTTGAATGAAACTTCTTAAATATTTTAAAAATCTTATTTACTTTACATACAACAGTTTAGTTATATATTATAGACTTATAGAAAAAGACTTTCTAAAAAGGTTAAAATGTATTACTGGCATGCTAAACCTTAAATTAGACTGGCACACCACTTCTGAAAGGTTGCCGACCCCTGCACTAATCCAACTCCACTAGGAGAAGACGGGAACTGCAAAACCATTTCAACATCCAATCTCTCTCAGTGCATGGTTTTAATTATTTAGACAGAGGCAGATTCCAACAATGTTCAGCCACAATATAATTATTTATGGGGCTCCAATTTACCCGGATTGGCCCTGCCAACTGTTTAAGAAAGGTTCTTTCTCCAAAATGTCTTGCAAACTTAGGTATCAGAATTCATTAAAAATAAAAATTAAAAAAATCCTCAGACACTACTGGCCTACAGTTCCAAAAGCAAAGCCATCTCTAGGTCATGTTGAGAAAACAAGGCCATGACATGTCATTATCAGGATGTAATGTATCTTATGACATCATTGTTTAAATTATACCCTACACAGGAATGCACTCTCTCTTCAAAGGATAGAATCATTATGAAAAGTCTCACATATTAACCAAGCTACAGTGCCTTTCATACTGTCACTTTTTCACATTACAAATTGCTGACAAGGGTATAATGAAAACTTGCACTATAAAGAGGCAGCATATCAATGCTGCTCAGCTAATAAATAATTTCAAATTAGGAACCGACAATGAAAAGCCTATCAAGACAATACACAGCTACAATGTTTTAAATCCCTCTGGTTTAGCAATCACAAACTTGCTAAAATATGCTGAGACGATACCTTTTAGAGCCTCTTCATCTAGGACACCTCTACATTACTTTTTAAACCAATGGAGTAAATTCTTCTGGTTAACAGCTCATTCATTTTGGTATTGATCAATTTGTTTTTAAGCCATTACATTTTAAAATAAGCAGTTCAAACCTCCCTTGTATGTCATTAAAGCTGCATAAAGATATTAACAGTTTTGAGATACCTGTGCTAGTATAAAGAAGTGACACACCTCAACCAGCGGAGAGGTTTCAGATGTAAATCCTTAGGACAGTAAGATGAGACTATATTACTCTACTATTAGGATATGGCTATGCTAGCAAGCTTCCAGCAACATAGCTGTACCATTGCAGCTGTGCTGCTCTAAGATCGCTCATATAACTGCTTTATGCTGACAGAGGCCATGTCTACACTACGGGATAATATCGAATTAGCTAAAATCGATTTCTTAAAACTGATATTATAAAGTCGAGTGTGCGCGTCCACACTAGGCACATTAATTCGATGGTGTGCGTCCATGGTCCAAGGCTAGCGTCGATTTCTGGAGCGGTGCACTGTGGGTAGCCGTTCCGTAGCTATCCCATAGTTCC
>NC_133778.1:1719488-1774353 GCF_003597395.2 Chelonoidis abingdonii
TGATCAGAGCTCCACGCTGGCCAAACAGGAAATTGAATTCAAAAGTTCGTGGGGCTTTTCCTGTTTACCTGGCCAGTGCCTCAGAGTTCTGATTGCTGTCCAGAGCGGTCAGTGGTGCACTGTGGGATACCTCCCGGAGGCCAATAACATTGATTTCCGTCCACACTAACACTATTCCGAAGTAGCAATATCGATTTTAGCGCTACTCCTCTCGTCGGAGAGGAGTACAGAAATCGATTTAAAGAGCCCTTTAAAAGGGCGTAGTGTGGACGGGTACAGCGTTAAATCGATTTAACTCTCTTTAAATCGATTTAAACGCATAGTGTAGACCAGGCCAGAGACTACCACTTATGCCAGCGAACCTATGTTGCTCAAGAAAGTGTTTTTTTCACACCCCTGGGCAACACAAGTTTTGCCGACATAACCAGTAGTATAGACATGGCTTTAGCTGCACCGCTGTAGCACTTCAGTGCAGACATTACCTATGCCAGAGGTAGATCGTGGGCCAAATCCGGACCGCCTGATGCTTTTGAATAGACCACAAAATCTTTTTATTTACTTATGATCATGACTGTTATTTCTGTATTATTTTCTCAAGAGTCTAGACCTTGACTACACCCTGACCAAGAAATTTGGACCCTGACAAAAAAATAAGAGATTACCCCTGTCCAGGAGGGATTTCTCCATTGGCATAGGTAATCTGCCTTCTGAAGAGACAGTAGCTAGGTTGACAGAAGAATTCTTCTGTCTACATCAGGAGGCAGAACAGCATAGCTATGTCTCTAAGGGCATGCATTTTTACACTCCCAAGAGACATAGCTATGCTGATGTAATCTCCCAGTGCACACCAGCCCCTAGACAACAAAAGAGGTGATCGATATGTTAGAGGGGCATTAAAGAACAATTAAGACAAGTCTTAAAATTACATAATTGGAGCAGTCACATCTCCTCCCTTTCTTGGTTAGTCACCTTAAAACATCATTCAGATACAGGACACAATTGTATGAAATTAACTGATGAAGCCTATGAGTTGGAAAGAAGACCAAGAAGCCAATATCAGACTGACTACATGTTTATGCTGGGAAATGGCAAGAAATATTTAAACAACCTAAACAATACTAGGCTGTACAAAAAATAGTTTAAACCATTTTCAAGTGATTAAAGTATCCACAAAGTCCATAAAGGCCTTCTTTCTACAGTCCATATATCAGGAGAGCAACTATAAATGAAAGCAACTGGACAGCTAGGGCCTACAGAGGAACTGGAACATTAGAACAAGGTCCTTTACAAAACAGTCCCAGAAACTAAAGTTGCTTGCAATGTTGTAGCCATGTTGGCCCCAGAACATTTGAACACACAAGGTGGGCGAGGCAATATCTTTTATCGGATCAACTTCTGTTGGTGAAAGACAGAAACAAAAGGTATTTCAGTAACCAGAAATGAAAGTTCTGTGGGTTGTCCTAGATTTAAGACGTTCCATATTTTGTTTTCAAGTTTAAATCTTAAGCTAATTTTGTGAGTAGCTTTGAGTTACTGGTTTGCTTGTGCAAGTCAAGAAGTGTCCCATCTAGTATGGGGGGTGGGGGGAGAGGGGAAAGCATGCATTCCTAACAGTTACACTGCTGCCCAAAAATCTGGCAAGATGAAACTTCAGCTGTGCTCTCCAAACAACAGATCACTTATATTTACCGGCTGTGTTACGACAGAAAGGGATTTTCAGATAGAACACCATAGGCAACTGTCTGTATGTTTCAACAGCTGGATGCCTAAACATGTTCTTAAATTAAAAGGGGGCAGGAAATAGAGTGCTAGCTTTTAAAGATCATGGATGAGATGATTTCCAAGAGCAAACGAGCAACAAAAATGTTGTCAATATATTAAATTTCTCTAGCTCTCAAATTATGGCCTTAAAAGAAATAATGTGCCACTGATACAGTTAAGGAGTCTAAAAACCAAATTATGCTGTTTATGGCTTGATGAAGAAAACAGCTTTAATGACAATCCTCGGTTATCTCCACAGTCATCATCCTTTTCCTCCCTGATAATAGATGACAAGACTATTAGCAGTGCTAAAATTTAAAACAAAAAACATTTAACACGCTGTTAACAATGCTTGAACATCAAATGGACCTTGTGAAACGAGTGTGAAAGATCTCAAAGCAATTCTACTATTCATTTACTGTATTTCCATTTCCTTTCTTTATCCCGAACTTTTAATATTAAAAAATATCTTTATGGAGTACATCTATGTCTATGTCAGCTGCGAAAAAAAAAAAAAAAAAAATCAACAATGTTCCAGCATCAAGATCAACTATTACTGAAGTACTTTGTCACAAGAGGAATCTTGGAATAATGTCAGAAGTAAAAAAGGGGGTAGGGGGGTGCGACAGGAGTGTGTATGTGTATGGGGACGGAGACTGTTTTGGGGGACAGAGTGCGTGTCAGCATGCTGTTTTGTACATTCAGACAGCAGCAGAAAACAACCAGTTTCCCCCTCCCCTGGCATCAGCCCCTGCCTACCTCCCTGGGCTCTCTGCACAGCAATCTCTCTCTTCCCACCCCCACTACCCCCCCCACACACACATTCAACAGCACAAGCATTCCACATTAATGGTTTGCTGTGTCTTCCAGAGCAGATCAGCACAGCACTCAAGGGCTGTTAGAAATGGTGCTTTGAAAGGAGAGCGACACATGCCTCCAGGGAGTTCAAAACAATGAGCAGAGCGGTCACTTGATGCATTATGGGACAGCTCCAGAGGCCAATTAGAACACAGAAAGTAATCAAGGTGTCTACACTGGCAACAGAGTGCTGGAGCCTCTGTGCAAACAGCCTTACAACTCTCGCCAAGGCAGTTTTTTTTGCAGTGCTCCAACTGAGGAGTTTCTGCGCACAAAGTGGCTTTGCAATGTGTATGTGTCTGCAGTTTGAGCACAAAAAGTTGCTTTACTGCGCAGAAACTGGCCAATGTAGACAAGCCCATAGTACAGCAATACCCCTATCCCATGTTAAATGGTAGCTAGCTAAGCAGAAGGACAGAATTCTGACACCCTGTTAATGTTCCTTTCTAGAAGGCCTTGTGAAGTGGCTCATGTACCTCCATGGGATGGGGTCAGATGAATGAGAACACCCTTTGGAGATGAATGCAACCAAAATGCATGATCACTCAGAGGTGTGAACTGACCCAGGAATGGGTTGGCCTCTGCTGCCATCTCCCCAAGTCTGTCCCAAGCCATGTTGTGGAATACCAATTTTCCAGCCATTCTCCGAATGGATATGGATTTTAATGCACTTTGATATTCAAAATCAGCTCCTTATTGATATGGACAGAAGGGAAGAGGTCTATACCTGAGAAATCCCTTGACCTAATGATTCCAATTTGCACCAGTAACTCTACCTGGCTGTAACGTAGAATAGCAATATTATGGTGTGGTGGTAGCACAACCACAAGTAAGGCTGCACTAGGATTTCCATTCTCACCGGGGTGGGAAGGGTCTACAGCAATTGTCCTTTGGGTTACAACATCATTTAAAAATTGTTTGTTCACTGCTTGATCTTTTTATACCAGTTTGTGGGTGAGCTATCATTTGAGATTTATCAATTGTTTTTAAGAGACCGTGTGACTAGCATTTTTCCAAGTGTCTGACATTTCCTTCAGACCCCTTTTTCCAATAACTACAGTACTGAAGGATGAAACTGATAGATGTGAGCCCTTGGTTTGTGTAGATTGGACGGATTACTGTAGGAAACTGACATTTGTTCTCTACGTACATTTTTCATGATAAACATAACAAGATCATAGCACCACATTATTCAAACATCAGCCTCACGCCTTCTCTTCTATTACAGGTGGAATTCCTGGTGCTATGCGACCTTTCTTAACATGCTGACACTGAAGAGAGTCACAGCTACTTGCTTTTCTTCAATCACAACCAGTCTCACTGTTCAGAAGATGAGGAAGGAGTATAATGCCTTACCCTAATGCTGCTACTTAATAGTATTTCATTATCCCTCTATTTAAATGATGTTTTTTCCCCTTGACAATACTTGTAAAGTAAAAATCTGAGTATGCATGTGGATTTTAAGGCACTTTGAAAACCAGAAGCTTTGCTATCTGCCCTGATAGCATTTCCAAGGAAAGGTCCTGCAGAAGAATGCAGTTAGAGAGCAACTAAGGTGCACTATACTCTCAAATATGCAAACAAAAGGAATCAAACTTCCAGTAAATGGGTTTTCCTTGGGTTCAATGGCCACATGATGTCACTTTGAGCCACTCACTTACTCTGATGGCAGGCTGCCTGCAAACGCTCTGGCTTAAACAAGTGCAAGCAACTCTCTCTGACTCATCATATCTGCTTACATCAAACTGCGGATCCCACCTTTACCGTAACTTTTTAAATATTGCTTCCCAAAGGGCCATGGGTGCCGGACACTAGCAGAAACCAATCTCAAACCAGTAACATTGGTTTGAAGAGAATCAGAGCCACAGTGTAAGCCCCAGGCATATACAAAAATCTGTCACAAGAACTGTAAGATTCTGATGTCACAATATAAAATGTTTATTTTATCTGAGGGAAGAAGAGACTATTTCAGAAAGATTTTGTTCAAATAGCCTCAACATTTGGACCACTAATCCTACTCTGGACCTCACGAAGGAAAAGTTTTCAAAACAAACCCTGCAAGCATGTGAATGTTAAACGACTTTGACAAGACTGGTTAAGCAGTAAGCTAGTCTCATCCTTAACCACAGCACTGCTACAGACCTACTATAATCCACGTGGGAAGACATATTTTTGGTCTGGCATAACTATATGTAAATACAGGTCCTGGCATTCAGCATATTGTGCTACAGATGTAAGCAAATGCTGGAAAAAAAGTTATTTAACAGACAGGTGTGTGGACAATTATAATCCATTCTGGATAAGCACTGTAGCTATTAGTTGTGGTTTTTTGCATGTTAGAACTGCAGTATTAGCTGAAGTCCAATATTCTTCAAACTTACCTTGGGACCGGGATTCAAATGAAAAAAAACAAACATTTCTCACATATCTTTGCCTTTAGAACATCTTAGTAGTACAATTTTCTTTCATAAACCTCAATCTAGTGATGTTCATGCAGTTATTTTCAAAGTCTTGGTCTTTCCAGGATATCAGAGATTGGGTTTCTTTTCTTAATCTGAGAAAGCCTTTAACATGGTTCAGGAACACTTAATATAGTTCTCTCCATAAATACAGCAAATCTGAGCCACCCTACCTGGTTTCCCCAGCAAAGTCTCTGCATTCTAGATAGACGTACTGTGAATTATGCGTGAAAAGACATTCACAATAAAAGCTCCACCATGCATGGTGATATCTGAAAGTTTTCAGATTATGTCAATTTTTCATCTTATTTTGAGATTGTCAAGTAGTTCAGTACAATATTAGGGTCTTTGTAAACAAAAAGTGTTTTACAAACCCTAACAGAAATCCATTAAAATTTTAAAGTTTGTAATGTATATATTTTGTTACAAATGTAAGGAATCTACATTGTCCCACTGAACCAGAAAAGCTTTTCTAGGAGGGTTTTACATCTTTTTTTTTTTTTTTTTTTTTTTTTTTTTTTTTTTTTGGAGTCCTGCACAGTGGTAACCAAGGCATCCGACGGCAGGTGCCAAAGTGTAAGAAAAATTGCTAAGATTTTTTTTTTCCAATTCAAATATTTTTAAAATTTGTTTTTCAGAAAAGTATGGTATATACAGAGTAAATATTGTGACTGGAAGGTTTTACTGGCACTCATTTGGAATTACCTGGATAACTCTTGTGGTTTCACTGGAGACATTTAAAAGTAAAGTCAATAAAACATTTTTATCATCTAATCATGTCTATAAAACACAAATATTAGTGTGGCAGTCAAAGCACTAATGGCCTTTTATCCCTCAATGATGAGACTCAGTGGAATCTTGTTAAACTGTGAAGGCGTCTATCCAATATGTTTAACATCACAGTACACAACAACTAACAAATGGTGGATGAATGACATGGTATAGGAAACCATCTTCATATTTTCTGGGGCTGTTCCAAATTAAAATGTTAGAGTGATGTTAGAAAACTGAGGCTAAAGCTATTTCAACTACATATTCATCCTAGGGTTTTGTACTAGTGCCAAATACATGATATCTGGGCGTATTTCAAAGAAGATGGGCAAAGCAAAGTCCGTAATAGACTTCATAAGGGCTTCAGCACCTCTTCTCTTTGGTGATAGAGAAGATCTGCCTGGGCTAATGGTTGGTTTGGGTTTTTGGTGGGTCTTTGGGGTGGGGGGATAAAGAAAGGGATGGACAGTTGCAAGCATCATTCTGGTTATGGTGGAAAAGCTTTAAATCAATCAGAAATGTCTTGCAACATGGCAACTAAGTGATTCAGACTGGATTTATCTGATCTTTTCTGGAACTTTGCTCCACACCTGGAACCGCACTACCTATTACAATGTTAAGAAACTCCTAATATAGCGTTAAGGAAATGTGCTTATTTTCAATAAATCAGGAAAGACATCTCCTCAGAGTCCTTGTGAAAGTCTCCAATATGTATATTTCGTTACATTACATGTTATTACTCTCATTCCAAAAATCACCCCAAAGAAATTGTAATTCACAAGAATAAGAGCTCTGAGAAATGGAAAGACTTACTGTCTGTAACTAAACTATTTGATGAAAGATGGGATGAAGTGATTAAAAACAAACTGATAACAAAATGTAACACATACAGTTGTCTGTACTGCCTCAACTCTACTATACTATACCTTGTATAGCTGATTAAACTTTTTTTATCTTTAATAAACTAATAGCAAATAAATTGACTGGAGTACAGTAACTGATTGGAATTTCTATAATTTTTTTAAGATTGAATCCTCCAGTGTTATTTTAAGTGAGTTAGCAATGTGACAAAAAAGTCACTGATGCTGAATGTTTAAACAAATCTACCGATTGAAGTATCTGGGCTCTTCAATAAAATTTTGGAAAGGACTGTCATAGGAGTTTTGGATGAAAGCTTACTTAAACTGCTGAACAGCAGCAGTACTGATCACGCCTTTTATACAGGACGTTACTATTAGTAATATATTAGTATGCAAGATAAACACAGTTCTCATACGAGAAAAAGTGGGTGAAAGTAATATTTTATTAGACCAACTTCTGTTGTTGAAAGAGAAGCTTTTGAGCTACACAGAGCTCATCAGGTCTGGGAACTGTACTCAGTGTTCTCATAAGTAGATACATTTGTGTGGCTATCCTTTCATTCCATTTACTTCCAGAATATAGGGGAAGTGGTTCAACTTCACAGAATGGTTTAATATTTTTCTTCTCATGCTCTCATGGTGCAAGACTTTTAACTTACACTTCTTGGAAGACATGATGTTGTACTATTTATAGAGTGAAACAGTTCAAGGTGCATGCCTGCGGCAAACAATTGAGTGACTTGTTTTCATGGTAATTGATCTATACAGCATGGATTACAAACAGTTGTTTCGGATTCATTCTCACTCTGCTAGCATCTCCCATGATAAAAATGGGTTTGCCAATATAACAGCTGTTATTGAACAGGAAAAATGCTAGCAGCTGCAAAGCCTTTAACTTGAAACTGTAGGTAAGTTTTGTAAAGATGTTCAGCAAATACAGCTGAACACCAAACAAGAATATAGTATCTAATCAGTTTCCACTTATTTCTTTTGTAGTGAAATGAGGAGGATTTTCTTTACTGATTGGGCTAGAGTCAGGAATAAAATCTTTTTTGAATACGTTTACGGTAAACTTCCTTTCAGTTTGCACTGAAAAAGTTAGGTTGCCACATTAAAAATCATATTACAGAAGAATTTTAGTTCTGCTCTTAACTTAGATTATTAAAGTTACGAATTTAAATCTCATTTACATTTCTCTCTCTTTTTCAGTATTTCAGCATGGAAGATATAACTAGACTGATCTCTGGAAGCAAGTGCCATGTTTCCCCAATCTGAAAATCTCGCTCTTTTCCAGGTTGTAAGATTCCAATTGATAGCTTTGCAGGACTCCAAACTATCAAACCTTAAACCAGTCCGAGTGTAAGATCAAATCCTGGATCTCAAGAGTATTTTCTGTGGGGAAGATTTACATTTGGGATAAGAAGATTTCGGGGACAGGATTGTTTTTGTTGTATTTTTTTAAATGGTGACTGTTGCTATACAGAGATTTGGAATAATAAATGGATGAATGACTGGGCAGAGAGCAGGACGTGAGGCAGTAAAGATGAATGATAAATGCAACTGATTGTGCAGCGGTCAGCACTAAATGTGATCTATATACGTACGCATGCACTGGAAAGAGATTAGTTATTGCAGGGATTATATACAAGACAAAACAGAATCAAACCTTCAGTCCAGCAAAGCAATCAAAACATGAGTTTAAAAGCATGTGAGTACCCTCTCAATGGGATGCCATGTGTTTTAAAGTTAACCACGTTTTTAAGTGCTACATTGGATCAGGACTCAAGAGGTCCACTGTATCCCTACTGTATAAGGAGAGAAGCAACACGTTGCTTAATAGTTTCCATCATAAAAATTCTTGCATTCATTTCTTTGAAGAGAACTCCTCTGCAGTTTGCAGCAGGATTCTGAAGTTTGGAAGAGGGATAAGTGCTGGAGTCCATGCGCATAAAATGCCTTTCAGATTTGTAGTTATGAGCTAGTGAAAATCATAATTTCCAATCCCTGATTTGCACAATACATCTTTATTTCATCCTGCTGTGTGAATAGGAAAATCTATCCCTGCTACCTGAAAGTTGCCTTTCATCAAGCAATAAGATCCACAGCTCTGTTACCCATCTCCTACGATGGGTACTTCAATCTGCTTGCAGCTAAGGGGCAGAACCAAGCCTGCCCATCACTGGCAGCAGGGGAATGACCCACATCCTGGAAGTTCCATCCAGTTGAGATTACTTCCACATCCAGGAAAATTAAAATCTACTTTTCTAAGTTACAGACCACTGTTAAAATGTAGTTTGAGGAAAGAGCATAATAATTTTGCTTAGTGCAGAACATGGTGAATTTCACCTAAAAACAAAAACTTTAATTCTTCGATGTCAATATACATTTCTGTTCTGGATCACAAATTTCTCTCCTGGGTAGATCTGTGGACTTTATTACTTGAAGAAAGGACATCTTCAGGTAAGCACAGGTACATTTTCCTATTTTTAGATCCACCAATTGGTTCCAATGGGATTTTGGAAACAGGATCAGTAAGGGTGTGTCTATACTACAAAACTAGGTTGAATTTATAAAAGTCGATTTTTTAGAAATCGATTTTATACAGTCAATTCTGTGTCCCCCCACTTAAGACCATTAACTCGGCAGAGTGAGTCCACAGTACCGAGGCTAGCATCAACTTCCGGAGCATTGCACTGTGGGTAGCTATCCCACAGTTCCCAGTCTCCGCCACCAACTGGAATTCTGGGTTGAGCTCCCAATGCCTGATGGGGCAAAATCATTGTCACGGGTGGTTCTGGGTAAATGTCATCAGCCCCTTCTTCCCCTCCCCCCTGCGAAAGCAAAGGCAATAAATAATTTCTCGCCTGTTTTCCTGGGTTGCCCGTGCAGACGACATACTACAGCAAGCACAGAACTCGCTCAGCTCACCGTAAGTCTCCTGAGTGCTGCCAGAATGGTATTGCATTGCTACACAGCAGCAGCTCATTGCCTTTTGGCAGCAGGCAGTGCATTACGACTGGTAGCCGTCGTCGTCGTCTCCTGGGTGCTCTTTAAGCCGACCTCAGTGAGGTCAGTCGGGGGCACCTGGGCAGATGTGTGCTCCTGGCTGGCCTCGGTGAGGTCTACCAGGGGTGCTTGGACATAAATGGGAGATGACGACGGCCAGCAGTCGTACTGCACCATCTTCTGGCGAGCAGCCAGGTGACAATGGTTAGCAGTTGTACTGCACTGTCTGCTGCCAGCTTAAGATGTATAAGAGAGATGGAGTGGATCAAAACAATAAAAAAGAGACCAAATTTGTTTTGTACTCATTTGTATTCATTTACCCCCTCCCTCCATCCCGTGAATAGTTGGGGGGAGGGATAGCTCAGTGGTTTGAGCACTGACCTGCTAAACCCAGGGTTGTGAGTTCAGTCATTGAGGGGGCCACTCTGTGTGACAACCCTGTAAGCCAACCCTGTAAGCCATGCCGTCAGTCACCCCTCCCTCCGTCAGAGCAATAGCAGACAATCGTTTTGCACCTTTTTTCAGCACAGCAAGCCCAGAGCCCACTCACATCATCACCACAATTATGAGCACTGCAAACACCACACGCATTATCCTGCAGTATATGCAGAACCAGAATATGCAAAAGCAAAACCAGAGAGGAGGCAACGGCAGCGCGCTGATGAGAGTGATAAGGACATGGACACAGGCTTCTCTCAAAGTACGAGCCCTGGCAATGTGGACATCATTGTGTTAATGGGGCAGGTTCATGCTGTGGAATGCCGATTCTGGGCCCGGGAAACACACACAGACTGGTGGGACCGCATAGTGTTGCATGTCTGGGACGATTCCCAGTGGCTGCAAACCTTTTGCATGCGTAAGGGCACTTTCATGGAACTTTGTGACTTGGTATTCTTGCGCTTCAGGGCCGGGGAAAGCAAGATGAGAGCAGCCCTCACAGTTCAAAAGCGAGTGGCGATAGCCCTGTGGAAGCTTACAACTCCACACAACTACCGGTCAGTCGGGCATCAATTTGGAGTGGGCAAATCTACTGTGGGGGCTGCTGTGATTCAAGTAGCCAAGGCAAACAAAGAGCTGCTGATATCAAGGCTTCCCTAATTGTGATGGGGCAAGAGACGGATCCCATATCCCTATCTTGGGACCAGAGCACCAAGCCAGCGAGTACATAAACCGAGAGGCATACTTTTCAATGGTGCTGCATGCACTGGTGGATCACAAGGGATGTTTCACCAACATCAACATGGGATGGCCAGGAACGGTACATGATGCTCACATCTTCAGGAACTCTAGTCTGTTTCAAAAGCTGCAGCAAGGGACTTTCTTCCAAGACCAGAAAATAACCGTTGGGAATGTTGAAATGCCTATAGTTATCCTTGGGGACCCAGCCTATCCCTTAACGCCATTGCTCATGAAGCCATACACAGGCAGCCTGGACTGTAGTCAAGAGCTGTTCAACTATACGCTGGGCAAGTGCAGAATGGTGGCAGAATGTGCATTTGGATGTTTAAAAGCGTGCTGGCGCAGTTTACTGACTCGGATAGACCTCAGCGAAACCAATATTCCCATTGTTATTACCGCTTGCTGTGCACTCCGCAATATCCGTGTGAGAGTAAGAGGGAGACGTTTATGGCAGAGTAGGAGGTTGAGGCAAATCCCGTGGCTGCTGATTACACGCAGACAGACACCAGGGCGGTTAGCAGAGTACAGCAGGGCACGGTGCGCAGAGCAGCTTTGAAAACCAGTTTCATGACTGCCTAGGCTACGGTGTGAAAGTTCTGTTTGTTCTCGATGAAACCCCTCCACCCCACCCTTAGTTCACTCTACTTCCCTGTAAGCTAACCACCCTCCCTTTGATCACCGCTTGCAGAGGCAATAAAGTCATTGTTGCTTCACATTCATGCATTCTTTATTAATTCATCACACAAATAGGGGGATAACTGCCAAGGTAGCCCAGGAGGGGTGAGGGAGGAGGGAAGGACAAGGCCACACTGCACTTTAACACTTACTGAATGCCAGCTTTCTGTTGCTTGGGCAGCCCTCTGGGGTGGAGTGGTTAGGTGCCACACCATGTTCTTGGGTGTCTGAGTAAGGAGACTATGGAACTTGGGGAGGAGGGCGGTTGGTCACACAGGGGCTGTAGTGACGGTCTGTGCTCAAGTTGCCTTTCCTGAACCTCATCCATATGCCGGAGCATATCAGTTTGTTCCTCCAGTAGCCTCAGCATTTCCTCTTGCCTTCTGTCATCAAGCTGATGCCACTTAACTTCACCCCGCCACCTGTCCTTGCATTCATATTGTGCTTTCCTAGACTCTGACATTGCCTGCCTCCACGCATTCTGCTGGGCTCTTTCAGTGTGGGAGGACTGCATGAGCTCAGAGAACATTTCAGAGCGAGTGAGTTTTCTTCACCTTCTAATCTTTGCTAGCCTCTGGGAAGGAGAAGATAGTGTGAGCGTTGAAACATTTGCAGCTGGTAGAGGGGAAAAAAGGGAGAGTGGTAGTTAAAAAGACATTTTAGAGAACAGTGAGTAGACTCTTTCACGGTAAACCTTGCTGTTAACATTACATAGCACATGTGCTTTAGGTACAAGGTCGCATTTTTCCTCTTATTGAGGGTATGCCGGTTTGATGTGAGAGATCTTTCACGCAGGGCCGAGCAACAGAATTTGGCTTACAAGCAGCCATGGTAAGACAGTCTTTTGGCTTCTTTAACCTTCATAACATGGGAATGGTTTCAAACAGCATCAATGCCCTCATTTCCCATACCAAGCAGCCGCTGGGTTGGCCATTTAAAATGGGTTGGCCGTTGAAAAGGAGGAGGGACTGCGGTTTTCGGGTTAACATGCAGCATAAACTCAATTAACTACCCACCCACCCACACATCCCCCCAATTCTCTGGGATGACCCCTTCACTCCTCCCCCCACCACGTGGCTAATAGCGGGGAACATTTCTGTTCAGCCACAGGAAACAG
Organism: Chelonoidis abingdonii; assembly: GCF_003597395.2. Taxonomy (NCBI): domain Eukaryota; kingdom Metazoa; phylum Chordata; order Testudines; family Testudinidae; genus Chelonoidis; species Chelonoidis abingdonii. Next base: position 1,732,175 of record NC_133778.1, read on the forward strand.
TCCAGCAGGAACGGGCACCTCTGAATGTCCTCTTAATAAAATCACCCTATTTCAACCAAGTGACCAGGAAATGATATCACTCTCCTGAGGATAACACAGAGACATCATGAACAGATGTTGTTTGAATGCCAATACCAGGACCATCCGCTGCCATGCTTTGTTATGCAGTGATTCCAGACTACGTGCTACTGGCCTAGCACAGTAAAGCGTCCTACCATGGAGGACGGAATAAGGCTGCCCTCTGCAGAAACCTTTTGCAAAGGCTTTGGGAGTACATGCAGGAGAGCTTTACGGAGATGTCCCTGGAGGATTTCCGCTCCATCCCAAGACACTTTAACAGACTTTTCCAGTAGCTATATTGGCCATGAATGCCAGGGCAAATTAATCATTAAACACGCTTGCTTTTAAACCATGTATAATATTTACAAAAGATACACTCACCAGAGGTGCCTTCTCCACCTGGCAGTTCCGGAATGCAGCCTTGGGTGGATTCGGGTACTGATTCCTGGCTGTTGGGGAAAACAGTTTCTCTGCTTCCTTGCTGTGAGCTATCTTCCTTGTCCCCAAAACCTGCATCTCTGTTGTGTGCTACTCCACTGACGGAGTTAAAGCACAGAGACGGGGTAGTGGTGGCTGCACCACCTAGAATGGCATGCAGCTCATTATAGAAGTAGCATGTCTAGGGCTCTGCCCCGGAGCGGCCATTTGCCTCACTGGTTTTTTTTTTTGATAGGCTCGCCTCAGCATCTTAAGTTTCACACAGCACTGCTGCAGGTCCCTGTTATAACCTATGTTCTTCGTGCCCTTGGAGATTTTTTCAAATGTTTGGGCATTATTATTATTTATTTCCTCTTTTGGAACAGACTTCTGATAGCACGGATTCATCTCCCCATACAGCGATCAGATCCCATACCTCCCATTCGATCCACGCTGAAGCTCTTTTTCTGTTCTGGGACTCCATTATGGTCACCTCTGCTGATGAGATCTGCACTAACTGCAGATCCCCACGCTGGCCAAACAGGAAATGAGATTCAAAAGTTCGCAGGCCTTTTCCTGTCAACCTGGCCAGTGCATCAGAGTTGAGAGAGCTGTCCAGAATGGTCACAATGGAGCTCTCTGGAATAGCTCCCGGAGGCCAGTACTGTCAAATTGCGACTACACTACCCCAAATTCAACCCAGCAAGCTCGATTTCAGTGTAATCCCCTCATCAGGGGAGGAGTACCAAAATCAATTTTAACAGCCCTTTATGTCAAAAATAACGGCTTCGTTGTGTGGATACGTGCAGAGTTAAATCGATCTAACGCTGCTAAATTCGACCTAAACTCGTAATGTAGATCAGGGCTAAGTATGGACATTCAAAATGAGCTATATTATGTACAGAAATCATCTTCTCCCAAAACAAAAGAAATGGAACTGGCTAAAACTGAAAAACCAGCACTCAGAATTTGGTGAAATAATGGCTGTCCAGAAGATCTCAATACAGGAGACACGTCTACTCTGTCCTGAGATTGTCAATGATCCTAAGGATGGGCCATGATACTTATTTGAAGTAGTATTTACTGAATTTACTATGAGAGTGAAAGTTATGACAACTGTGAGGACTATCTTTCTAAATTACAAATAATCAGTGCTTTCTCTAAGACGACCATAACATCACAAAAAAATTGTCTGATGGAGACAGCAGCCATTGGGAGGCCTACTATAAATGGATCGGAAGTATAACAAGGCCTCCTGCAGAGGTTCAATCTGAGCAGTGCTGTAAAAAGCAGAATGAGGTTCCAAAGGTCATGCTTTATGATCTTCCAGGATTGGGATAACGTTGTTGCCCTAAGGAAGTATTTAACATTTGCACTGATATAACACTCTTTTTTGAACATGCCAAGAACATAAAAATACAGAGACTGGTCTTTTTTGCTTGGACACTTATACCCCCACAATAAAGTCCTCCTTGGAGGAATGCAAGGCTGTGTTTCACTGGTTTAACCTGGTAATTAAAACTATGAACTTTGCACTACCCAGCAGAATAAGTTCTAATTGTTGTCTGAGGCACATGAGAGAAATAATGACTTCATCCAAGTTATGGGTTTTAAATTGGTATGGTCCTGGATGGAGGACTGGCCTTGCAATAGCAGACATTCTCTGAGATAGAGATATCCAAAGATCCAATACTAGGTTAATCAAGCCTGAGAGCCATAGCCTCTTCAGACAGAAAAGCATAAACATTATCACCACTGCTCTCTTGTTCCTATCCTTTCCACCTGCTCCCAGGATAACAAGACAGACATTGCAGGTACCTTGCCCAGCTTCAGAAGAGGTCATTCGCCACTTAACATCCATCCTGGGTCCTGACACAGAGCGGACAGGACACTTTATTGTTTCAAGATGCAAAGAGTTCCATCACCAGCCCAAGAAGTTGTCTTACAATGGAGTAAAATAGATCTGGGTGTAGGATCCACTCTGCTAATCCAGTTTCTATCACATTATGTCTTGGTGTTCATTTCCCTGTGGTTAGCAGTGCACCCAGAGGTAGGAATCTTTGTTCGATGCAGGACAGGAGAATCTTTCTCTGGGATAGGGTTGATCATGTTGTTCCTGGTTAGGATGAAAATCCTATCAGACATGTTGACTGTCACATCCAAAATACACCTGTTATCCCTGTAAGGAACAGTACTCAGAACTAGAGGAATCACTGCATTTCAGCAGGTGGATGCTGTGCCCTCTCTTCCAATTCCCTAAACTCAATCAAGAAGATCCTGTCCCAAAAAACACCCTGATTCTCTGCATTCATCAGCTGAGAGAGCAGAGAATATACAACTGGAGCTAGATCTCTGCCAATGGATGAGAAAACTAACAAACATCTATTTAATTCTCATTCTGCTGCATCTCGACAAAACTATGAGCAGTTGCAGAGGCACTAGAGTGCTCTCTGCAGTGCAGAGAAGACAGCACTGCATTAGTATATACTATGCTCATATTTGGAAAGTTCTCTTCACATCCACAAAAGTTAGACTGATTTTTTTTTTTTAAAAAGTGATGAAAGCTTAATTTATTCAGAAGCTGACTATCCTCATTTCCAAGCTTACCTGGGACAGCATCCCATTCACAACTGACTCGTCATTTTTCAAAGCCGTGAACGTCTTTTTTTGGAGATCTGCACTCTACGAATGCTCAGTACAATAAATTTACAAATACAAAGACTGGGCGCACAAGCAGTCTATCAGGAAAGACACTACATATTTGCTAACACCAGAAACTCCATCCTCCCCTACCCTTCCAGGACTTATCAGAGATCAATACACCTCTTCTCTTCCAAAAGACAGACATAAGAACATTCCCATCTACTACCCCATTATATATTGTAGACCAAACTCTTCCCCATTCACTCCCTTAATACCTGTCAAATGAATGATTCACCGAAGCACAGACTACAGAGCAACATATACCAGGTGGAGCCCATACACAAATGCACAAACAAAACAGGCTGAAACCCACTTTGTATCTGCAAAACCCTACACGTGCAATGTTGTGAGGCTCAGTATTCACAGAGCAATGAGATCCCTGTGTGAAAGATGCACACGTGATCTGAAGCCATGCCATTCCACCTCTTCAAACGATCACTGGAAGCCACCTGGGATTTAAGTGAGCCTAGAAGCCTTTGTAATTAGAACAAAATTATCCTGCTATGGTGGTCTGCCTAGTGTTATCAAAAACAGTGCACCATTAATCTATCCTTCTCTGTCCCTCTTTTCCAAGCATACTGCCCAAATTACTAGAGTAAGAGACACTAGGGAAAGTGATAAAAATATGAGGTAAAAACAATCTCAGAATTAAAGCTTCCTTGATCTGCCTCTCCTCAAAGTCTGGAGGAAAACTGTTGAGAACTAGAGAAGCTGGCATAGCTACCTGGATGAGAGATGTGAAAACAGAGCCTTTTGACCAGCTGCATGCGTCCAAGTTTGCATAGAGGACCTATGATCTTTACTGGTGGCAACTGACTGGATGAGGATGGGGCAGATTTGAGAGAGAGAAGATTTACCATGGGAAATACATGCATGGTTTTGCAGGTGAGCTGGTACATGGTATTTTTCAACTCAGTTCAGCACACTTAGGGTTTGGCTACACTTGCGAGTTACAGCACATTAAAGGAGCCCCAGGTGCACTAACTCACTACCCCTCCACACTGGCAAGTCACGCAGAGCGCTCTGATTCCACGGCTAGAGCGCTCCTGGTGCTCCACCTCAGCAAGTAGAATAATCTTTGATGTGCTGTCATAAACAGATAGCCAAGGGTTAATGTTTCTTTTACCTGTAAAGGATTAACAAAGGGAACCAAACACCTGACCAGAGGACCAATCAGGAAACCGGATTTTTCAAAGTGAGGGAGGGAACTTCTGGGTGTGTTTTGTCTTTGTTCTCCCTGTTTGTTTTCTCTCGGCTATGAGGGAAGAGCTTTTTTTTTTCTATCTCCAAGCTTCTTTCTACCCTTCTGTTCCCAAGTTGTGAGTACAAAAGGAAAAGCAATAGGTTTATATTGTATTTTGTATTTACATGTGTGGAGTTGCTGGAATGTTTAAATTGGATATCTTTTTGAATAAGGCTGATTATTCATATTTTCTTTTAAGCAATAGCCCTGTGTTATGTCATCTTGATGCAGTGATCATGTCATGTGTTTTTTCTTTCTTTTTTATATAAAGCTTTCTTTTTAAAACTTGTTGGATTTTCTTTTCCTAGTTAAGGCAAGGGGATAGGAATCTCTGTGCCAGGAGTACTGGCTCTCTCAGGGAAAGACTGGGAGGGGGGAGAAGAAGGAGGGGGGAAGGGTAATCGTCCTCTCTGTTTTGTGTTTCAAGGGATTGAAGCAGGGAAATCTCCTAGTATCCCCAGGGCGGGAAAATCTGGGAGGAAGTAAAGAGCAGGAAGGGAAGTGGGTTATTTCCCTTGGTTGGAGGCTCAGGGCATCTGAGTCTTGGGGGTCCCCCAGGGAAAGGTTTGGGGAGACCAGAGAGTTTATCAGGTACTCAGAATCCTGGTTGGTGGCAGCGAGATAAGATCCAAACTGGTAATTAAGCTTGGAGGTTCATGCTAAGCACCCAGATTTTGGATGCTAAGGTCCAGATTTGAGAGAAATGCTTATGATATGTGCCCTCACTGGAGCGCCCTAGCATCAGTGTGAACTAGGTGTTGCATTACTACACTCTGATCAGCCTTTGGAAACATCCCGTAATCCCCTTAAGTCAAGTGACTGCTCTTGTCATTGTTTTGGATATGCCCTTTGAAAGCTCCATTTGACAGCCAGCATGCTTATCTGCTCCGAGACAAAGCAACCATTACTGTGGAATGCTGTGTGAGAGAGAGGCGCGGGGGGAGGGGGAGATCTGCTGCTGTCTCAACTTACAAGACAGCATGCTGATATGCTCTCATCCCCCAAAAAACCCACCCTCCCCCCCTATACATACATACAACATACTCCTGGTCACACTCCACCCCACCCCGCCCCCATTTAAAAAGCACATTGAGGCCACTTGCATGCTGGGATAGCTACCACAATGCACTGCTCTCTGTGGCCACCGCAAGAGCTGCTAATGAGGCGAGGCCAGGCCAGTGCGCTGGCAGCTGTCAGCGTGGACAGACTACAGCGCTTTCCCTACTGCGCTCTACGAAGGCTGGTTTAAGTCAAAGCACTCTACATCTGCAAGTGTAGCTATGCCCTTAGTCCGGTATAAAGCTTGAGGGAGTTGCTCACAAGCCTGTTACATGTAGTCTCAAACTAGTGCCAATAAAACCTTTTATCACATGGATAGAAGACTATCAGATAAGACATTGTACAGTATCTCTTTCACAAAAGGACAAAGAAAAGGCCACCCTGGCAGAGGCTATGTGGAATCTCTTTGAAATCCACTAGTAAGTCAGCACTTCAAATGATGAGATATTTAGTACATTATGTTAACATTACAACTTCATAAAATAGCAACAGATTTCATCTTTTTCTACAGCAAACAGACATCAGCTGCTGAGTGTAAAAGGCTTATAGAGTTAAACCCACATTTCAGTAGAAACAGACTATAGTGGCACCTTAACAGTGTTATGATAAACTGTCAAAGTCTACAAGCCAATTTCACTTGTATCAATCTTTAACCAAGACAGTTCCTAGTGCTTTTAGGGTTATTACAGTTTCAAAGTCAAGGACAAATCAAAATTGGCTGCAAACAAAAATGCATCATGACAAGCAAGAAGAAATGTTCTGACATTCATTACAACTGCAAAACAAAATCAGTATATGGGGTTTCTGAAGTGAGCTGATAAATATTCTAAGAAAGGATGCAAAGTTGTGGAACAAGCAAAAACACAAAAACAAAAAATCTATTTCATAACCTTTAAATTATGCACATAGGGAGATTCTCTTACCTACACACTCAATTACTTTTAACTGTCCATTCATCAAGGTCTTCCTTCTGATGTCGTTATCCACAGGAGGCCAACGGCCCTCACCAGACCAAGAGCTTCCTACAAATTAGAGCTCTTCTTGTGGCTAGCTTGGCAGGAGCCACCAACAGAGTTCCCCTGTAGCTCAAACTAAGTACAGTTCCACTTAAAACTGACTATGTAAAAAGGATATTTTCTTACTCAGAGCTACTCTGTATTCCAGAGTTACCTGCTTACTTTAGAGACAAAAGAAATCTCCTCCCCCTCCCCCACCCCAAAAAACCATTTTCCCTGCTACTTTTTATTCCTGACTGAAGGGATGCAGAAGCACATCTCCCTTCTTCACAGAGCTAAATCCTAATTGCCTGAGCAGATTTCCACATCAGTTTCTTGTCCTTTGAAGTTTGTCACTATTTCAAGGCAAAACAATGACCATCTATTAACTGGAAAAAAGTTTTTAATTTTAAAATTTCCTTTCAGTATTTGTTCACCTGCTTCAAATATTGCAGCTCAGTTTCTTTCAGCTTGTATGTGTAATTGCGTCTCTGTACAGTAAACATCAGATTTTACATTTTAGATGCTTATTTAAGCCTAGATGGCTGGTTAAGCATAAAAAGACAGGAAATTGAATACATACTTGCTCAGTTATTCTGCCATCTGCCCCTTACACTACATTTTTTGAACAAATTAGAATTTGGTACATGCCTCCATTGGCTGTCACATGTTCTACACTGCAAGAACAACAAGGGGAGATTTTCAAAAGCAAATGGCAGTGAGCCACTTAACTACAATAGACTTTCAGGGAGTTAGGCACTTAACAGCCATCTGTGTCTTTGAAAAGTCTCCCCCAGTTTAACATTCTTGCTTATTAGTTAGTTTGATTGCATTCAAGCAGAACTGATTTCATACTGGCAATTTCATTCTCTGGTTTTAGCTGTATTTTTACAGATATCAAGTGTCCCAATACCAGTAGCATTGGCAATTCCTAAGTCAACACACTCCAATGTCAATTAAAGTTCACAGGGGCATATAAGCAATGTGATATTCACAACCACTTGAGTGTTAGTGTTTTTGATTGTTAGCTCCATATGAATCATGTTAGCACTCACTTAAAATCCAAAAGTATAAGACTTAGAACTATATAAACAGATTTGCACTATGTGTCCAGATAGAAACATCAGCTGGTTTCGAAAATAAGAACTGATGGTCAGGGAAGTTATATGTCTCTACAATGGCTCTTTGCCAAAGAATGAGGAATTGCTGTATTGCTTAGTCTCCATATAGGTTTTGTGCTCTTCCTGCAGATCAACATCTCTTTGGATAGAGCTGGCTAGTGCAGTGTTTTTCAAATGTGGCCACCAGCAGATTTTTTCTGTGTGGCCATGACAGCCTCCAAAGCATGGGTGGAGATTTGGGGGAAGAGGAAGCCCCTCCCTGCAGCACTCAGCTGTTGGTCCTGAATAGCTGTTACCAAGAGCAGCGAGATGTGCTGCCTTAGTGTTTGCGCTAGCATTGCCAGTAGGGATCAATCAGCGCCCTCCACCACACAGCCTCCTTGGGGGTCCTGGCCACCCCTCTGGAAACATGTGGGGCTGGCGTGCATGGCGCTGGAGGTAGCTCTTGTCCGTGGATTCAGCCACAGCATTCAGTCACTGGGGAACTTCCTGGGCAACTGGAGAGTTCCTAACCCACCTTCCCCAGGGCGGGATCTCAATGAAGGGCCACAGGAAGCAGGGACAGAGAGATGGATTTGTGAGAGTGGCCACCACCAAGAGATGGTGACCGCACTCTGAGGCCACCAAGGAATTTGTTGCAAGAACCCCTCCCCTAGTGTACTATTTTAACTCGTGCTGATACTAGGTTTGCATTTGCATACAACATGACTGAGGATTTGAGTTATATTCTTTCCAGGGTAGCGATCTCTCTGTACCAGTCACACTAAATGTTCAGGTCGCGTTGTGGACTTTTTAAAATCAGCTCCCCTTTTATGGCTTTCCTGTAATCATAACATTTTGCGCATCTTTCAGATCATACCTGGGGAACACATTGATGTGTTCCTGCTTTGGTATTCTGCTACTCAGGTAAATAATTCACACTGGCTTTGAATATTGTTTGGTAAAATTTTGCAGCGTACAGGAACTCAACTTCTAATAATGTTTTAGGGTGTAGGATGGAGTCCTGAATATTTGTCAGAATCTAAGAGTGGCACCTGCCATCACAGTGGGATTGTGCAGCCCCCATACTTCCTTTCACTGAACCACCTCTTACTCAAGTGGGTATGAACATGCACACAAATAGAGTAATAGCATAAATGAAGATCTATTCTGAATCGTCAGTTTTCTCCAGTTTTGATGGGCTTACATCAGACTGTTAGAAAAAACATGTTTTAAGTGCTCTTAAAATGACCATGCAAAATCTTAGGCAAACAATTGAATTTAAACCGCAATGCAGGCTTTTAAAGTGACTGGAAATTTTTTAAAGTGGAGATGTCATTTTCTGTTTCACACAATATACCCTACTAATGTTTAGAAATCTCTGTTCACGTAAGTCTTGGTATATCAAGGGAAAAGAACTATGCATGGTGTCATTAAAAATGTTTTGAGGTTACCTAAAATGTGAACCATTTAGTGAGTTAATGAGAGTCCTGATAGACAAAGGAATACCTAAGTATATACAGTATTTGGGTTTAAATTTCCCTCCTTTCCAGATTATTCTGCACTTCCCCTCCCGCACCCTCATTTCAAAAACTGAATATATCAAAAAGATCACAAAAGTACAGAACCATCCTCTTAAGAGGGAAAGAATTAAGGACATAGAGGGGAAAAAGTATGCAGAACAGTTGCATCACAATCACATATGTATTTAACTTTGTCTCTACCTGCTAAATTGGTATATAGAAAATACTATTCATTATTCATTTGAGCTTAACTTCCACATATAGAAGATTAGTATATTACCGCACCACCTTTCCAACACAATCTTTACCAAAACCAAAGTATTACAGATGGCCAGATTTTCCACTGAAAACTTGACATTCTGAGCAACTATATTAAGCTCTGCTTTTGCTTTACACAATACATCTAAGTAGCAGTAAAGAAAAGAAGCAACAGGATTCTAAATATACTTTGATGCCCTTGTAACTTTGTCTGTTAGAGTCTGTTGCAACAGCACAAATTCCAGAGCAACTGTTCTGATGCTTTCCCCTTATTCTTCTACTTTTCTCCATGTCAACCAACTCAAAAACAACAGCACTCAAATCTGAATTCTAATATAAATTGAATACTACAAGAACCAGGTTGTGGATAAAGTGATTATGGAATGTGCATATTATTTCAGCTAGTAGTATATAGCACAAGAAAAGAAAGTGGGATGGGGTAAATCAGGAATGTTGCTCTGTCCTGAAAAAGATGATAATCTGAACAGTTTTAGTCGTTGAACATCTGGAAATGGCACATCTGCCAGATCAATTCCTGTAGACTGAACTTTATAGTATTCAGAGAAAGTCACAGTTCCCTCAAAATTGTCTCCAATTCTGGACAAACAAATGTTTTGAATTACAATCAAAAGGTTTAATGGGTAGATATAGTACATATGGAAAGTACAGGGAAAGTAATTAGTTATGCTAACCTACAATTGCTAGTTTATTTACATTTCATGTCAAGCTTTCAGTGGAAGAATATTACCATTACCTGTTATTTTACTGGTGCTGGAAACTGTACGGTGATCTTGATATTACAATATAAAAGTTATGTTAAACTTCTCTCTGTTAAAAAAAAGATTCCAGTGACAGAAAACTCACTGATCCCCAGAATATATCCCTATACTAGCACCATGCCTCTCCGCAAAAGTGTTCCAGTTCCATGACCTTCATGATAATGACGTCAAAAACATAATATAAAAAAAGATGTCCTTAATTTAAAACCAATATTTCTGCCATCCAGCCTAATAATAAGCAGAATGTTAGAAGAAAGCATTTCAAACAAACATTCTCCAAGAACACAAAAGCAAGGAGCTGGATTAGCATGTAAGATGTTCTTCACCCCTTTCCCAATGGGCAGAAATATCTTCCTATTGTGTAAATACAGACTTAGTCAACAGCGTGACAAATCTGCACATAGATAATGTCACATGCTGACGCCAATGTCACAGCAAACGAATCAAAGTACAGGTTTTCCAACCTTCATCTATTTTTAAACCTGGTTAGAGTATGAGTATTCAGCTCAGTTTTTATTATTATTTTGTTGTGTTTTTAAATATACAAACAGAAAAACAAATGTTTGCAGTAGTTCCTTAAGCAAGAATACCAGATGGAACCAAGACATTTATTTCTACGCAATACTTGAGAGAAAAACTAAGCCACACTGTACTCTAGCGAGTCTTGAAACATGCACTTTCAGCTGAGGTGTCATACGCAATAGAAAGCAGAGGATAAGGATGGAGGGAACTGTACACAATAGACTGGCACTGACATTTATACTGGAAAATTACACAGATGGGTTAAAAACAAGACTAAGAATGCTCACCCCCACACTGAAGGTTACTTTCAACAGGACTAATTTTTTTTTTTAAAATAGTAAAAGCCTCCAGTCTATATCTGAACTGAGAGCGAGCAAGCACCGGCACTCACATACACACCTTAAAAACCATGCTGCACTATCACATTCCCTTGGCTGACACTTAAGGTCACAGAATCTTTTAATAACCAATGGCTGTACTCCAGCAGGAAGACATGAATTAAGTAAAATATCTTCTCAACTGATATTTAAAACTTTGTCCCTCATGACCATCATTTAATTGTTTTCTTTTTTTAAAAAAATTCATTACTCAGTTTTGTTGCTTTCTCCCTCTGCCCTTGTTGCCTTTCGCACTATTCACACTGACTTTCCTCCACCTCCCAAGTTCTCCACTCTTGCTACCATAGATTCAACTCCAGGGGTTGTAACAGTGAGGGGCAAGGAAAGAAGAGATCGAGTGCTCATGTACACAAGGTACCAGAAGCAGCTGCTGGTTTTGCCATGACATCAATGAGATATGCACAAAGCAGGATTAGGCAACATGGTGGCAACTTTTTTAAGGCTACTGCAGGCAACTTTTTTAAGGCTACTGAGTTCAATTAAAATATTCTCTCCTACATTTACTCCTTCTGCCTCCAATTTATTTCCTACAGTGCAATTAGCAAGATGTAAAACAGGAATAAAAAGATGATGCTAAAGGCTGCTACTAATGCTTGTAGTCTACACTACAAATGCTACATTGGCACAGCTGCAGCTATTCTAGTGTAGATATGTACTATAGTGATGGAAGAGGTTTTTCCTTCACTGCAGTAAATTTACCCCCAAGAAGTGAAAAGTAGGTTGACAGAGGATTTTTATTGTCAACCCACCGACGTCTACCCTGGGACTTAGGTCGGCTTAACTTCATCTCTCAGGTGTGAATTTTTCACATGCTGAGTGACGTAGTTCAGTTGACCTAAGTTTCAGGTGTAGACCAGGCCTTTGCCTGAAATTCACACAGATACAGAGGGCCAAAATGAGGTCTAATGCAACAATTCAGTCCCACTTAATTGCTATCTTCAGAACTTAAGTGATGCTTCAGGCTTCCTGCTGGCCCTCTGCAGTGGTGTGACTCTACATCCAATAAGTGAGTGAGAAGGTTTAGTATCTTTGCCCCAAATGTACTCCAAATTTATTCCATGTTGAAGCCTCTATTTCATGTCACAAAGGTGGTTCCCTATCTCAGCCAAATGGCAGCAGACGATGAGCCAAGAGGAGGACAGAAAAGCAAAGCTACTAGTGTACACTGCATTCATCTAGCTAGAGTTGGAAAAGTATAGTCTCCTGCACACCTGGCAGATTAGTATTCTAAGATAACACCTTAATATTCAGGACAGATTGGAGTCATGGGAGAAAAACAGCTAGCCTAAGAACTGACTTCTTCTCACTCCCTTTTGATTGATCGCCTAACAAGAGCACATGGGGGTCAAAGCTTGATTCCCCATCTCCCCTTGATTTTCAACCCACCACAAATTAAAATATTTTCATTATGGACTCAGAGTGAAGTACTCCAAAATATATTACTCCTGGGGAGATTGTGCCAACGCAGGGGCACAGAATTCATATAGCCTGCATTCTTCTGTGCCCTCTGTGCAGAAAAATGAAAAAAAAAAAAAACATCTGTCAGGGGACAAATGCCTCTTCCCTGGTAGTGTGTCTGTTCAAGCATGCCTGGAGCAGCCTCAGAGATGGGGGAAGGAGGCTGGGCAAGCATGATCACCATCAGGGGGCAAGGCTGAGCATGTGTGTGCACCAATACTCCTGGTCCTGGGGGGATTCTGCGGTACCGCGCACCTGCAGAAAACACCACACACACACATTTCCTGCTTTTCCCTGCAAAAAACAGCAGGGAAGCCTCGTGGGGGCGAGCATGTGTGCTGTTTTGGGGGGACTGCCCCCCCAAACAGAGGCGAGGCATGCGGGGGCAGATGGGATTACATGCAACTGCCCCCCTCCCTCCTCATTTCTGCGAACGCAGAGCTGCCCAGCACAGAGGTTGCCTCTCCTCTCGGACTTCACTGATTCTGCAGCTGAATGCAGCCTCCTGGGTCCCAGTGCCAGTTGTGCTCACCTTCTGTGTTCTGGGAGCCTTCCTATTTTCTGTGGAACAGTGAGTTTCCACGGTGGGGCTGAGTAAGGAGGGGTGGGGGAAAAGGAAGGAAGGGGAGTGGAACAGGGCAGAGGGAGGAGAATGTGGGAGTGGCGGGAGGGGAATGGAGAACAGGCGATAGGAGAATCATGGGGGAAAGCGAGATCCTGGCATGCAGCGTCCCCTCAGCAGCAGTGTCCCCCATTAAGCAGGCCCATCAAACCCTCACCCTGACGAGCCCTACCTCCCTATACCTGGACCCTTCCAACAAGCCCCCCACACCCAGACCCCAATCCCACTGAGCCCCAACCAACTGCACCTGGACCCACACCTCATCAAGCCTCAATCCCCCAACACCAGGACCCCCCAGTGAATCCCAGAACCCCACAATGAGCCCCTGTGCATCCAGATCTCCCACTGAGCTGCCCAGACTGCCTCACGCTAAAACCTCTTACCCCACACCCGGATCCCCCCACACTAAGACTCTGCTGGGCTGAACCTGCCTACCCATACCTGGTGCGCCTGGTACAGAGGGGCAGGGCCCCTGGATCTTTCTAGGGCAGACCCAGCCCTTACTCTGTGTCAGGTGCAGCCTCATAGCTAAGGGGCGGTGGGGGCTTCAGGGTGCTCCCCACTGCTATGCTGGAGCCACATTTATTTACTGACAAATAAAATGTGCAGAATTTTAAAATATTGTGTGCATAATTTTTAGGAACATAATTCCCTCAGGAGTAATATATTTTGTTATTGAAAGTATTTATTATATAAAAAGGTAGCTCAATGGGCTGCCTGAAACAAATTCAGTACCATTCCTAGTGAAGTGTTCACATCAAAACCATCACCACAACTGATATCTTTATTATAGCACCATCAGAAATGAGGCCAAGAACTGAACTATCCTCAGAGTCATCTTTTCTAGCTTATGTTGAAACACTGGAGCAAGACTATATGAGGAAACTTGCACTGACCATACTGTACCTGGTGCTGTGCAGAAATGTAAGATTTCAGTGTCTTGTTTTGTTAGCCTGGCACATTTCATGAACAATAAAATTCCAATACATGCAAACTGTCATGGGAGAGTTAAAACAACCTGCTAGGTTTTAAGATAAAGTTTTGCTGTATGGTTGACCACTAACAAGTTCTGACCTTTCTTTCAAAGTAGTATTCAACAGTAGACCAGCAAAGCCCATATATGTGATCTTCAGTGCATAACGCAAAGTCTATTTTCCAGGTTTTCCCTGACTGAGTGCATGAGGTATATTTGTGGGGGCTGATGGAATCTCAGCAAGTTGATCAATTGTTCTAATCCTTGTATGGGTTTTTAAAGGAACAGAGGGCATATGAGAACTAGGAAGGCAACACTAAAACCAAGCCAAACCCTTCGTTCAAATGCCCACGCCAAGAGCAGTAAATAGGTTCCACAACTAAATGTTTTAAAGAAGTCTTCTTTCTTAAAAATATCAATGTGTTTATCAAAATAAAGATAGGGTTCTTTCACAAAGCTGCTGTCTCATCACTCCTCAAGAGAAATGTATGAAATCAAGACCTATTTAGCAGCTGAACAAAACTAAGCAGCAGCAGTCCCACAAAAACAGGCTGTGAGTGCAAAATAAAAAGATTTTTATTCAGTAGATTATGCAAGCTTCCTCCATGACATGTTCCATAGTTGTCAAAGAAACAGCATAAGAGGAACTGGAAATCAGTTGTGTCAAACACCCAGCCTACAGAATGCATCTGGATTCCTTAACACATTTATGTGGCCCATAAAACAGTCCAATTCTTCTATCTTTCATTCAAAAACGTAAGTTTCTAGACCTCATGGTTGGGGAGAAAAAAAAACAAAAAAAACCACACACACAAAACAAAACCTTCCAAACGTGAACTGAATGTAAATAGAATGAGGCATACTTGTGGCACCTCAGAGACTAACAGATGTATTTGGGCATAAGCTTTCATGGGCTAAAACTCACTTTACCGGATGCATGCAGTGGAAAATACAGTAGGAAGATATACACCAGTATACACAGAGAACATGAAAAAAGTGGGGGTTGCCATGCCAACTATGAGACTAATCAATTACGGTGGGCTAGTACCAGCAGCAATAAAACTTTTGTAGTAATAATCAGGA
This sequence comes from Chelonoidis abingdonii, assembly GCF_003597395.2. Taxonomy (NCBI): domain Eukaryota; kingdom Metazoa; phylum Chordata; order Testudines; family Testudinidae; genus Chelonoidis; species Chelonoidis abingdonii. The sequence goes on from NC_133778.1 coordinate 1,747,368, forward strand.
TGGCCCATTTCCAACAGTTGGCTAGAAAGTGTGAGTTATCACTACAAAAGTTTTGTTTCCGCTGCTACTACTCTGAATGTAAATAGTGCAGAGTTGTATCTTCTGAGCCTGCAACTATAAAGAATGGCATAGAATGGGGGAAGTTAGAATTTGCTGCAGAAAAGGAAATACTGAAGGAGGTTAAGGAAGGAGGAGACAAACAGGGAAGGGAAAGACTGGTAAAATTCAATCTGTGTCCCATCATTTTATGTTCTCTGATTCTTTGTGAGCTCCTAACAAGTTCTTCCCTAGTTATCCGTACAAGTACATGGCACAACTATGTACTCCTATACAGAGGTTTAATCCTAGATTTAAGTGTGAATCTCAACACAGCTTTAACTATGGAATTGCTATGGAGCATTCACAATTAAATACCTTATATCTGAAATAAGGAAACAAAAGCTTTATTAGATGGCATCAAATACTGTACCTTCAATTCTAAAAAAACCTCATCGAGAGTCTGATCTAGCAGAAGAAAATAGAACTAGCTGGTTAAGAGGGGAAATCCATTTCCCCATCAGGGTGAGGGTCACTGATGGCCCATTTTCCTTTTAAACCTCAAATCCTGTAGTCAGAGCAAACAAGTCAGTTGTAGATCATAAAAATCTCTGTAGCAGAAGAACCTGGTGCAGGATTTCATCTCAAAACGTCTCTCTACAAGATTTTCTTACAACATCTTGCCAAATCAAAATGTAAAACCAAAAAGCTTCACTTCAGATGGGTAAGTTTCTTGAAAGCCTGAAACCCTGACTCTGTAGTTAATACAGTGAGCAGTTAATACTATCCAAACTAAAAGCCATTCAAGTTAATTCATCTGAAACAGCAGTTAAATTGACTAATTGGAGCAACAAGAAGAGCTTCATGACACGAAAAAGAAAGGCTAAGAGAAAAAGATTTGGAAGATCAAGAGAACATTCTTTTAAATAAAAGATATCTTCAGCAATGAATCAAATCTAGAGCTCAGAAATCCCCTCTGTACATTTCCAACCCAAAAACAAACAAAACTTCACATAAAGAGAAGACAAAAAAAGCCCATTTATTCTAATACTCCTGGATGAAGAATTATAATTGCTCCACTCTGACATCTGGTTTCTATTTCACTTCTATTATATCAGATTACATAAGCAGACGACGATGCACAGGATCAACAAAGTTCCTCTGCAAGTCTTGTGCAGCTCTAATATTTACATTCTCGCTCATAAAAAATTCAAGCTATGCTCTTCATACAGGCATGTTTCAATCCGACAAACGCACTGAGACCAAATGACCAATTCCAGAGAAAAAGATAAACGTTGTTTTACATGTATTTGTAAACTACTTTTTTTTTTTTTAAATCCTCATCACTTTTGTATTAGCTGTGTATTTCCTTATCCCTCACTCTATTAGGAAGTGTGTATGTATCCAGAATGTATGCCTGTTTTATTATTTCTGCCTACACATACATGTATATAAATCTCTTCCATCAAAAGATATGAATGTTAAATTTGGACAGGTAAGCACTTGTGTCAGGAAGTGACAAAATGATGCATGCATAAACGTATCTACTCCCTCATACATATGAACTGTTATTAATTATAGAATCATAGAACCATAGGGTTAGAAGGAACCGGAAGGGTCATCTAGTCTAATCCCCTCCCAAGATGCAGGATTTGTTGTATCTAAACCATCCAAGACAGACAGCTGTCCAGGCTCCTTTTGAAAACCTCCAGTGAAGGGGCTTCTATGTCATCCCTACACAGTCTGTTACATCGTCCTACAGTTCTCACAGGAAGGAATTTTTTCCTTGAAATTTAGTCTAAATCTGCTATGTTCTAGTTTGAACCTATTGCCTCTTGGCCTGCCCTTTGTGGCAAGAGAGAACAACTTCTCTCCATCTTTTTTATAGTAGTCTTTCAAGTATTTGAACATGTATGTCCCCCCCTTAATCTCCTCTTTTCCAATCTAAGCATACCCAGTTCCTTCAGCCTTTACTCATATAGCTTGCATTCCAACCATCTTTGTTGATTGCCTCTATATTCTTTCCAGTTTCTTGACATCCTTTCTATATATCAGTGATCAAACTGGACACAGTACTCCAGCTGAGGCCTAACCAGCACCGAGAAGAGTGGTACTATCACCTTCCGTGATTTGCACACTATGCCTCTGTTAATGCAACTGAAAATCGCATTTGCTTTTTTGTAACAGCATCACACTGTTGACTCATGTCGAGGTTGTGATCCACCACAGCTCCCAGCTCCTCAGCTATCACCCATTCTGAATTTGGCATTTGGTTTTTCTTACTTAACAGTAGCACCTTATATTTGCCTTCGTCGAATTTCATTTTTGTGTGTATAGCCCAGTTCTCCAATGTATCAAAATCCCTCTGAATTTTCATTTTAGCCTCCAAAGTGTTAGCACTCACTTTCCAGCTTTGTGTCATCTGCAAATTGGATCAGCGTGCTTCCTATTCCTACATCCAGGTAATTAATACAGATGTTTAACACCAGACCCAAAACAGACCCCTGTGGAACCCCATCTGACATCTCCCTCCAATCTGATATCATTCCAACCATAGTTAGTCCTTGTTTGTGATTGTTTAACCAATTAGGTACTCACTTAATGGTAGCTCCACCGAGCCTGCATTTCTTCAGCTTACTTATCAGAATGTCATGTGGGACTGTGTCAAAAGCCTTGCTAAAGTCCAGGTATATTATGTCCACTGCATTCCCTCATCCACCAAACAGTTACCCTGTCAAGGAAGGAAATCATGCTGGTTTGATATGATCTGTTCTTAGTAAATCCATGCTGGCTGCTAGCGATTACCCCTTCATCCTCCAGGTACTTGTTCCAGTAGCTTCCCAGGTATCAAGGTCAGGTTGACTGGTCTATAGTTCCCCGGCTACTCCTTTTTCCGCCTTTTAAAGATGGGCACTATGTTAGCCCTTCTCCAGTCTTCCGAGACCTCTCCTGTCATCCATAAGCTTGTAAATGTTATTGCCAGTGACTCTGGGATTTCTTCAGATGATTCCTTCAGCACCCTGGAGTGAACAGCATCAGGCCCCACTGACTTCAATTTGTTTGAATTAGTTAGACGATCTCCGACATGTCCTTTACTAATCCTGATCTGCATCCCCTCCCCTTTGTCATCTATGGGGACTTTGCTAGTCATCTGGTCATGTTATTTTTTGTGAGAAGAATGAAGCAAAGTAGGCATTGAGCAGCTCTGCCGTCCTACCATCATCCATTACAGCTCACCTTCTCCACTGAGCAGCAGATCCCTACCATCTCCAATCTTCCTTTTCTGTCTAGCGTATGTCAAGAACCCCTTCTTATTGTCTAACATTTCTTATCAGCTGTAACTCATTCCTTGCCTTGGTCTTCTTGATTTTGTCCCTGCACACTCGCGCTATTCCCATGTATACTTCCTTGGAGACATGCCCCCTTCTTCCATATCCTGTAAATATCCCATTTGAGTTTTAGATAGCTAAAAAGCTCCTTCTGCAGCCACATTGGTCTCCTGTGGCTCTTCTCATCTTTCCTCTGCATCGCAATAGCTTGACGCTGAGGCTCTAGTATTATATCTTTTAGGAACCGCTAGCCCCCTTCAACTCCTTTTCCTTCCTAATTAGTCTTTACATGTAACCTTATATACTATGTCTCTGAGATGGTTGAAATCCACCTTTCTGAAGTTCATTGTCCTTGTTTTCCTGTTCTCATGTCTTCCATTCCTTAGGATCTTGAATTCTATCAGATCATGATCACTGTATCCCAAATTCCAGAACACCTTTGCATTTGTAACTAATTCATCGCTGTTGGTCAAGACTAGATCCAAAACGGATGACCCCTCCTAGCTGATGCCTCAACTTTCTGAATCAGAAAGCTGTCTCCTACACATGCTAAGAATTTGCAGGGCATATATATGTTTTGCTGTAATAGTCTTCCAATGGATAATCAGGGAAGTTAAAATCCCCAATAAATATTACAGTAATTCCTCCACATTGTAGTTATGTTCCTGAAAAATGCAACTTTATGCAAAACCATGTTAAGTGAATCCAGTTTCCCCCTAAGAATTAATGTAAATTGGGGGAGGGTTAGGTTCCAGGGGAAAAAAATTTTAACCAGACAAAAGACATTAAAACTTATACAGTATATGTATATAAACAATTTTAAACAATTTAATATTATACACAGCAATGAATAATTGTGAAGCTTGATTGAGGTGGTGGAGTCAGACAATGGAATATTTCCCTGGGAATGCCTTGCTGCTAAATGATGAACTAGCACTCGGCAGAGCCCTCAAGGGTTAATACGCTGCTGCTAATGTAGCCTCACACTCTACAAGGCAGCATGAACTGAGGCAGGAGGGAGGAAACAATAGATGCTGGGCAGTAGCTGCAAAGACTTACTGCAAAAACTGAAATGATGATGAGCCCACGCTATCCAGCTGGAGAACACCACTCCCTCCTCTTGACAACACATGCACAGCTGCACAGGTGCTGACTTTGCAAAGTGCTGGGGGGTGCATGCATGAGTGAGAGAGAGATATGCATTGCCCCTTTAAGGGCACCATTTCAAGTATGTTGCCCTTTTAAGCAGCTCAGCCAGTTAAAACAGGAAGCAACAGCTTCCAGCAAGCTCTCTCTGTTCTGTCCCTGAGCCCTGTCCCCCTCCTCCGTTTTCTGGAAAGAGGGTACAGAGCAAAGGGGAGGGGAGCAGGGGGACATCCCAATATCAGCACCCCTCTCCACCAGCCAGCAGGAAGCTCCCAGGAGCAGCTCCAAGGCAGAGGGCAAGGCAGGAGCAGCACGGCAGGAATTCAGGGAAGCTGATGGGAGGAAGGGCCTGCCAGCTTCCCTTGGTTCTAATCCCCACAAGGAGGGGCTGCTCTTCCAGAGAATCCTACAAGCAGTGGACAAAGCAGGCAGCTGCCAAATGACATTATAAGGGAGCACTACGCAACTTTAATGAGCATGTTTTCTCGCTGATCAGCAACGTAACAACGAAACAATGTTAACTGAGACGACTTTAAGTGAGGAGTTACTGTACCCCACATGTGTTAGCTAATCTTGTTACCTGTTTGAAGAATGACTCACACTTCCTCTTTTTGATTTGAGAGTCTATATTTAAGGTTAAGATTCTGTCACTGAGGTTGTGGAAGTCATGGAATTTGTGAGTTCCAAAGACCTCTGTGACTTCAGCCCCTGCAGCTGGGAACATCAGGGTACTGCTGCCTCCCTCCCGCAGCAGCAGCAGCAGCAAGTGGTGTCCTGAGGCAGTGGGCCCCCAAGCTCCTAGCCACAATACCCCGCAACTCCCAGCTGCTGCAGGGAACAGGGGTAGTCCCGCAGCCCCCCGCCACCACAAGGTGGGGGCGCAGAAGAACCCTCACAGCCCCAAGTCACTTGGGGATGGGCAGGAGGATCCTGGCAGCTCCACACTGTGGCAGCGGGACCCTCAGAGTTCCCCACACTGGTGGCAGCAGGGGGACCCTCCACAGCTCCCCTCCACCACAGGGGGTGGCAGGGGAACCCCCACAGCTCTCCACTGCGGAGGCAGCAGGGTGATTTCCACAGTTCTCCAGGGGGAGGGGGCATGGGGACCCTGGAGCTCTCAGCCCCTATGGGTGTTGGGGGCCCCAGAGCTCCCGGCCACCCGCAGCTGCCCCAGTCCCTTCCCATTTTATCATGGATATTTTTAGTACAAGTAAGGAACAGATCACATGGTTCTGTGAATTTTTCTTTATTGCCCGTGACCTGTCCGTGACTTACTAAAAATATCAATGAAAAATCTTAACTTTATCTATAATAGACCCTTACCATAATATTGCTACTATTTTCCATTTTTTATCCTCACCTAGAAACTCTCAGTCTGCTGCTCACTTTCTCTTAGACCTCAGAGCAAGTGTATACATGCTTCATGTACAGCATAATACCTCCTTACCCCATCCTTCTGGAACAAGCTATATCTCCCAATGCTGGTACTCCAACCAACCATGGGAGTTGTCACACTAAGTTTCTGTAATGCCAATTAGGTCATAATTTTCTTCATATACCAGGACTTCCCATTCATCCTGCTTGTTCCCCATACTCCTTGCATTGATATTTTGCAGACTGCCCTCTTGCTTTTCTTCTTGCCTCTTAAATGCAGTTGTGGGTCCTAGTACCTTCTCCAGAATTTAGCCATTTCCCCTTGTCTTCATTACTTAAGCCTAGATGTGCATTGGCTGGATTTCTGTCACCATACTCCATAGGACCTAGTTTAAAGCTCTCATCAGTTAGCCAGGTGATGTGTAAAGATGCTCTTCCCAGTATTTGACAGATGGAGGAGTCTCTGCCAGCACAGAAATCCTCTTTCTTGAAACATCGGATTGTTGTTGAACAAGCCAAAGTCCTCTCACCGACACCACCTGCATAGCCACACATTTAGTTCCACACTTTAACGATCCCTGCCTGAGCCTTTTCCTTCAAGAGGGACAATGGAAGAGAACCCCACTTACATCCTAAACTCTTATCCTTCTTCCCAGAGCCATGTAGTCTGCAGTGATCCGGTCAAGGTCATTCTTGGCAGTACTGTTTGTGCCCATGGGGATAAATAGGAAGAATGGTGGCCTGAGGGCATGAGTCTCCGCAGACTCTCCGTACATCCTGAATTCTAGCTCTAGTCAAGCAGCACACTTCTCAGGATTCCTGGTCTGGACAGCAGACTCCCCTTAAGAGGGAGTCCCCAATCATCAGCATCCTTCTCCTCTTAGGAGTGGTGGTCATGGAACCCCCATCCCTAGGACAAAGCATCCCATGCCTTCCGGTCAACGGGGTCTCCTTCTGGTCCCTTCCCTCAGATGACTCTTCCAAGGCATTCTCAGTAGTACTACCTATGCCAAGAACCTGGAAGCAGTTGCTTATCTCGATCTGTATTGAGGGCATACTGGTTCTCCTCCTTCTGAAGGTCACATGCTGCCAATTTTCTTCCCTGTTCTTCAGTCCCACCTGCACTGCCCTTTCTGAGTCTTTACCATACTGTGCCTGCAGTACCAAATCCTGACTTCTATCCAGGAAGTCTTCATTTTCTGTGATGCTATGCAGGGGCAATACTTGGTCTCCATACAGGAAGAAAAAGTTCAAGGACTGGAGACCCAGCTTGCACTTCACACAGGTAACTCACTTCTATTGTCCAGGAGAGAGACAAACATGGCACATCCTGTTCAGGTCACAACAGATGATCCCTCATTTACCATATTTTCTTCCTTGTTATATATCAAGATCCTCTTCAAATGATGTATTTACTGTTCCCAGAAGCTTGAAAGGCAAAAACTCTATGGGCTCTCCCCCAACATTCCACTGTTTTCTTCCAATGGCTTAGCCTCTTTGTAATATTGTTCTCATTATGGCATACGTTCACCAATTTCATGGTAATAATTGCCCAGTATATCTTTAGCAACAGACTAATATAAATCCTCTTCTCTCAAAGGCAAGAATTTTAATGGTATCGTCCCTAAATACATTTATATACATTTTCTTTTGACTTAACAGCACAGCTTTCCTTTGCTGCAACTCAGAGGATGAGGCACTTAACTATAAAGTTAGCTCAGATGAAAAAGTTGGTGGTCTGTGTATACATATATGTATTTATTTTTATTCTTTAGATAGACAGACAGACAGAAATAAGGTTTCATTATTACTTTTCTATGTTAATCTGTAAATGCAGCGTAGGAACAGATTACTGTGTATTTTTCAGAGTGAACTTAGGCGCGCACACACACACAATACTGAAATATGTAGAAAAACATACCTTATATTGTATGTGCAAAATAGCACAGAATCAATAATTAATGACTAGCATAATCCATATTTACAAGGGGCAGAGTTAAGGTTACATGTGCAACCTTAAATCCGGAATTCTCACTTGTGAGATTAGGAACTACAGATCATAATTACTTTTAAATGGGATTTCCTAAACACCATTGCAATATCATATCTCCCTCCCCCCATTTCTGAGACAGAAGGACAGACACACACTCCCTTAGGAAGCCCACAAGTCAGCGTCCTTTCCCTCCTAAGCTCCTCAGGAGATGTAAAAGTTATTTACCTTGCAAGAGTTCTTATGGATTTATGGCTGTGTGCACTTTACTGAATTAGCAGAAGTTTGTGTGGAGGAGTTTCGGCACCTCGCACAAAATACTCTCTCTGCTTTGGGGAAAACTATGCCCACAGACGATTTTTCACAGAAACGAGTGCAGCGAATGGCCTAATAAGACACACAACACTTCAGTTTTTCATTAAATATCTAAGTTAACAGCATGTGCTACTTTAGCTATACATTTTACACACGCAGAGAAAAGAAGTTGCGCAAAATGTGTTGTGCATGCACAGAGTATTTATCAGACTCAAAATTAGTTTCCAATTAACTAAGTTATCACTGGATAACTCAAATGCATTTCTCACTGAAGGCTACTTCCATACAAAAAAATTCAGCTTTCTACCCTTATTTTAGTGTTAGAATTTTAAAAAACAGAAAGGCTAACCATGCAGTATTTTTATGGTGGGGAAAAGTTTTCTACTACTTAAAAGTAGATGAATTTTTTGCTCACTTTTTTTCCTTTAACCCACAAAAGTCTCCTTTGGACAGACACCATATTTTTGACGTTTCAACCATGCAGGTGAAGATTTTGTAGTTATGAATGACTGCAAATAGAGGTAAGACTGGAAACAGCTATGAAAATTTAATTACAAAAAGGAACAGTAACAATTACTATAATTCAACTACAGATGTATGGATAAGCTTATTTCCTGTAATGTAATAATAAAAAGCGTGTCCTATACACGATGAATATGATACACACAACCAAACGTACACATCGTGCGTACATCAAGCAGACATCACTTAAGGATATTTTTAAGATAGCCACTCATAGCAAACTTTGAAGTATGAAATGTTCTTTTGATATTTACGAAGCTTTATGGACTGAATAAACCTAAGTTGTTTGCAACTTTGTTCTCTTATATGTCTGATAAAGAGTTCAAGGAGATCATGGTGAGACGACTGACTCCTTTAAGCATTTCTTATCCATACTGATCAAATTCATATGCATCTGAAGTCACCCTTTCATTTGACTGATTTATTTTTAATCTAGCTAATGGAACAACAAACCAACAAATCAAGTATTAGACCAACAAAATTGAGGAAGAGGAACTTATTTTAGACTGACCATTTTATTTGCAAGTACAGAAGTCACCTTCTTTACCAAAAAAGCCTTCAGTATCCGAAGGCCTTGAAAGAAGTTCTTTCCCAAAAGTTCATGTCCATATAAACAAGCCATACAGAACCTATACTAGACACACACCCCTTAACCTTCTTTGATAGACTGAAGAACTCATTTTTAGCTTATCACAGTGAGGCAGACTTTCTAATTCTTTATTCATTGTTGTGGCACTTCTCTGAACCCTCTCCAATTTATCAATTTATTCTTTCTGAATTGTAAACATCAGAATTGGACAAAGTATTCTGGCAGCAGTTGCACCAGTACCAAATACAGAAATGAAACCACCTCTACTCCTGCTTGAGATTCCCCTTTATGCATCCAAAGTGGTAGGCATCGTTTGGTCAAGCATTTCTCTGAACAGCTCCTCCTACTGGCATGTGATCCATAAACTGGGCCATGGAAGACTAGTCAGTTTGGAAGAAGAGATTGAACAGTCATATTAATTCATGGGGCAGCAAGTACCATAAGGAAGAAAAGAACAGCACTGTACAAGAAGAGTGCAGAGGTATTCCTTTTATTTCATGCTTCTGTTGCCTTTATCTGAAGAAACCCAGTTTAGGAACAGTGTAAGGGAAAAGGAGCTGCATTGCTTTGGCTTTCTCAAACAAGTAAAACTTTGAAAAAGCAGTTTCCTAGGCTCCAAAATTCCAAGAGCTCTTAGTCACTTGTGCTTGTTATTTTCAAGAGAACTGCACCCCCATGATTTACGGATTGATGGTCAGAGAAGGTTTAAGTGAAGCTACTGTTCATCTGAATATTTTAAAACCGGCCATCTTTTTTTCTCTCTGAGCCACAGGCATTCCAGATCTCCTGTCTTTTGCATATACATCACCATTTGATCCCCTGGGCTTGCCCACACGTTGTTTTGTAACTCTATCCTACTTTCCTTCTTGGTAGGAAATACCACATTTTCTGCCTCTTTTTGCTACACATTAACAGGTGCACCTGGTAGCAAGTCATGAAGTTTGGCTGCTACGCTGTGGTCTAGCAACTTTTCAAACAGAATTTAAGAAATGTGTAGCTTCAGGACCACATTTCAACCAGTGAAGGACTACATGTGGACTACAAACCATGGCTGACTGCACTGCTTCTGAAATTGGTATCCGGTTTGTGTTTGATACACAGAGCTTTCAACATTAATGCCACCTTTAAACACAAACGAATTAACTGCCACAATTATTCACTGTCAAACTATGCTGGACAGCCACAGCCTCAGAATCCCATTCCCCTCCATCTATTTTCACCAGCAATAATTTTTTATTTCTGCTTGAATGCCAGAGAAGACATCTTTAAGCTGCCAACATGCTCTCTCTACTGGCATTGCTGAGAGCATTCTGGAAAGGTCAGTGGTTTGAAAAATCTGTGCAACATATCAGAATGCCTTATTAATATGTGAAGCCTGGAATGAAAACCTGATCCCTTATTAGGATGTTTTAGTATTTGTTATCCTGGAAAGAGCAGCACCATGGTATATTATGAGCCCAAGCAAATAAAATAAGCATAATTTATTTTCCTCACTTCTAAGAAAATATTGGTCTAATATGATACTTAAAAGGGAGGGACTGACAGCAGTACACATTGCCCGAGCTTGTGCTGTACTGCCTGTTCCGCCAGTGCACCTCACACTGCAACATTATTGCTTTTTTAATCCTAGATACCTCCTAGAAAACATTAACGAATGTACTAATCTCTGTAGAATTTCTGGATATACAGATACTTCCACATAAAAATGATGCTGAAAGAAAAATAGAAAATGAGACAGAAGTCCAGCAGCGCCCCTTCCTCTCTCCAGCTCATTTTAATGGCATGGAAACACCCTAACAGATTACTCACACCATTCCAATAGTCCAGAAAAAAGGCAATACTCCCTCCACAAAGGTTAACCAATATAACCAAGGGAAACAGGGAAGGAGAAGAGAAGTGAAAGAGCAGGAGAGAGAAGAAGAAGAATTCATAACAGATGATTTCCTGACCTGAAATTTAGCAATCAGTTTAACACTGTGAATATAAGCAAATATTCAAGTAATTTATAAACTATTCACTGATGCAGTAAAAAAAATAGTCATGATAGTAAGTATAATTTTAGTCGCATGTAAAACAGAAAAACATTTGTTACACATTCATTAGCTTCTTAAAGTTAGAAACCTTCATATCCTATCTCTCTATTTCAAAACAAGACTGATTTTCTGTGTTCACAATACTTAGTGTTCATCCAACTACACTGTAGGCAGGGAGGATAAAATCAATGATCTTAAAAAAAATCTGATTTTTTTTTAATTTAAATTGGATTTTTTTGATCAAATGCTTTTTGAGGAAAAAAACCTATCTAAAGATATCAAGTATCAGGGGGTAGCTGTGTTAGTCTGTATCCACAAAAACAACAAGGAGTACAGAGGCATCTTAAAGATTAACAGATTTATTTGGGCATAAGCTTTCACGGGTAAAAAACCCATTTCTTCAGATCCATCCATAGGTTTTTTTACCCATGAAAGCTTATGCCCAAATAAATCTGTTAGTCTTTAAGGTGCCAGCAGACTCGTTATCTAAAGATAGTTTTAATTAAGATACATTGTAGCTCAAAAGATACCTCATTATGGAATAGGAATTATAAATTTTAATTCTATAGTATGAGACAATATATACATGTAATATTTAAGAAAAGTTTTGTAAATGAGTTCCAATAGTTCGTGGATTAGGGACCCAATCTTATGGGATTTGAGGGGCTTCTGTGTAGCTTTAGGTTAATCTTTCTATCTACCCAACAGGCCTCAGTGCTCAGTCTAGAAGATAGCATCAAAGATGCTTACTTTTGCAGTTCTCAAACTGCGGATTTGTGTCTCCAGAGATAACATGCTTGTAACAAAAGTGAAACTGTTTGAGCAGGATATTCCAGAAGTCTTGAGGTCTTTCTGTGTGTAGCATTCATTGATTTGAGATCTACCATACCATTCTCTCACTAGAAGGGAAAACCTATAAGGTAGCAGGCCATAAAAGAGACCCAGTCTGGGAATATTTTAATGAAGTTCCTCTACCTGTGGGTAAGACAGGCATGTCTGCAAAATGCAAACAGTGCAACAAAGAAATGCAAGGCCTGGTTGCATGAATAAAACATCATCATGAGAAGTGTTGCTTCTCAAGAGGAGGCTGAATTGAAGGAAAGGAACATGTCTAGAACATGCAGGATCTTCAGGTTGGTAAACTTTATTTCAGACTTTTCTTAAGGACTGCCTGTCTTCATTCTGAACTATTCTTGAATTCTCATGTTTGAGCAAAAACTAAAATTGTTATCTATGGTATTATTTTAGATACAGCTGTGATAAAAAAAATAAATAGCTGAAATAGGCAGATCTTTTTACAATTTTACCTTTAAAGTAGTACTGAGTGTCAGTGAATTCAATGAGTAGTACTAAATGAGCAGTATGGTTGGTAAATAAATAACTGCATTGACTTATTTTGTTTAGGAGAATCCATCCTCAACACACAGGATTCTGAAGACTATCCACTTTCAAGATCACCATAATTTTCTATAGTTTCAGAGTTATCTGCTAATGATAGTGTTTCAGTCACATCATGTATGTCACACAGCCACAGTATATCACCTGTAACAAAAAGGAAAAAACATCTCCACCATCCAGAAAGAAGCACAGATAAGAACCAGAAGATTACAAAAAGAGGTAACTGATGAAAAAAAGCCCGTTTATGCAACAAACTCTCCTTTCCGTATGATTTAGAACCCACATTTCATTAACATGGTTCAGTCATTAAGACCAGGATACAGTCCACACAACAGAGCAGACGTTGGAGGCAAATTGCTGAATAAAGTGTATGAAAGAGAAACTGAGCAGTGTACATATGGTCTAGAGGGTAAAATCATTAACCTGAGTCTTGATGGGTGGAGCAATGTCCACAATGATCCTGTTGCTTGTGCCTGTGTGACAACAGAAGAGGTGAATGTCTTCTTTACAGAAACAACTGATACATCAGGAAATGCACACAGCAGAATACTTACAAGTAGCAGCAGTAAAAGATAACAAATTGTGAAAAAAAATTCAAATGTCTAGTATGCAGCTTGGTCACAGATAATTCTGCAAATGTATCCAAGATGAGAAAAAATTATTTAGAAGAGAGTCCCAAACTAACAACATACGGCTGCAGTGCTCATTTGATATACCTCCTAGCCAAAGACTTCAGTGTCCCAGAAATAAAGACTAATGTTGAAATTGCAAAATTCTTTGGTAACAGTCACTTTGCAGCAGCTGCTATGAAAAAAGTGGGAGGAACCAAGCTAATTTTACCACAAGACATGTGATGGAACTCATTAGTGGACAGTTTTGAGCACTATATCAAGAACTGGCCTAATCTGATGACGGTTTGTGAACAAAATGATGGCATTGTCACAGCCAAAGTTCTCAACATTGGGCTTAAGAGAAACATTGAACACATGCTGAGTACCCTGAAGCCTATTTCTGTAGCCTTGAACAAAATGCAGGGAAATAGCTGTTTTACTGCTGACACTGTTGAAATTTGGAAGGAACTGAGTGAGATCTTAAAAATAAAAATATGCAGTTACAGTTAAATTACAAGCATTAAAAAAAACCAATGGGGACAAGCACTATCTGCAGTTCATTATCTTGCAAATACTCATTACTCAGTACCAGGGTCAAACCTTAACTGCTGCAGAAGAGGAGTTGGCTATAAATGGACATCCAGTAATCTTCCCTCCATAATGCCAACTATAAAACTTCAGAGCTGAGGACAAACTATTCAAGAAATATATGTTTGCTGATGTTTTAAAGAAAGTCACACCAGTGAACTGGTGGAAGACACTTAAGCACTTGGATTCAGAGACTGTGGAATAGATAATCTCTCTTTTAAAACAGCAATAGCTTCTTCAGCCAGCGTAGAAAGAATATTTTCTTCCTTTGGACTAATTCATTCCAAACTGAAAAATCGTTTGGGACATGAAAAAGCAGGAAAGCTTGATTTTCTTTTCCCGATTATGAACAAACAGGAAAATGAAGGTGAAAACAACTGAGTTAGCTGAAGAAGCCGATATTTTAAGTGTCTTATGTTGACCTGGCTGACACAGTCGATTTTAGGGGGTTTTTTTGTTTCATTTAACTATTTTAGTTAAACAATTTAAACAAAAACTAATGTGATTTTAAAAAACTTGAATGTTTAACTAAGTTCAAAAATTCATATGCTTGTTTTGTTAAAATATTATTTGTGTGCAGCTGAAGAAAAAATCCAGAATACATAACATTGTTGTTTTAGTTAAATAAAACAATTTAAAATGTCTTTCTGGTGATGTTCTCCTCCTAACACAGCATGGCAAGAAAATCCTGCAAACATTAATGATTAATCTGATGAACTGGAGATAGTTCACTTCCCAATAACTTCATAAATATCTGCTTCAATTACCTTTGGTAAATGAAATAACCAATCATTCATTTTCTGATATAGTTGTAAAATTAATCTGAAAAGTCTTCAAAAGAAATAACTGTTTAAAAATGTATAGCGTGTACCTTCTAAAAATGAAACCTACATCTATCTGAGTTATGAAGAATATGTATTAAGGTTATAACAATCAACAAGAATGCATTTTTATGTAGAAATCCATGATTAAATTGATGCTTCCTGACTAGTGATTTAAATAATTATTTCAATCAATTTGATTTAAATCAAATCCACCCTGACTGTAGGGGATTATGATTTCACTTTAAGATTATTACTTTTTTCCTAAACAAACATGTGCACCAACATTCAATACCAGGAAGAAAAAAAAAAAAGAGCCTTTTCTATTGTGACCCAAGATTTGTTTTTTAAAAGCAAAGAAAGATCAGGTTCAACAGATTAGTTCATTGCACTAAAGTCTATATAAATTCTGATGTCATCTCAATACCATTTTATCTGAGGTCTGAAAAATTAATCAAAATTAACAGTCACTGAATCAAGGGAGTAAGACTTCATTTTCTCTATCAAACAAGAGTGAATTACTCAATCTACATGCATACAAATATAAAGTCATATTAAGTAATACTTGGAGATGTTTATTATAAACCTGTTCATAATTTATATAAAAGCATCTATTTAGATTTAGGAGTCTGGTTTAAACAAACATACACGTACCTGATAGTAGAAACAAGCAACTGCTGCAAAAACAAAAATAAAATTGCCCCAAATTTCAAACACAAAATTAAACATCCCACCATATCCATCAATATCAACCCTGTTTACATTTCTCCCTCCCCAAAAGATGTGCCTTGCAGCAGGTACTGAAGGTCAACAGATGTAGCCTATTTCTGACTATTGGGGAAAGCCAATTTAAGTGTACAGCCCATCAGGAAGAATTAGGGTGCCAATTTTGGTTGGATGTATTCCTGGAGATTACCACATGACAATCTTTAATTAGATTAATCTTTAATTCCTGGAGACTCCAGGGCAATTCTGGAGGTTTGGCAACCCTATGAAGAATGCCCTGCCAGGTGCTCCCTTTCTTCTAAGGATAGGGGACTCCTGTAAGTGCTGACTGCAGATGTGGCAGAACATGTGGGGAGAAAATGAAATAAGCAAGAATCAAGTGATTTGGGGCTGTACAAATCAAACAATGCCTTAAAACTCCATCTAGAAGATAACAGGCAGCCAGAACAAATCCCAGGACTCTTAACAAGAAGCTCCACTTAAGAAGTGGACTGCAGCATTCTTCACTATATTCAGTTTCTAGATTATAGCATAGCCTCACAAAAAGTATACTGCAGCAGCCTAATCTTGAGATGATATCAGCACAGTCAATAGGGACCACATCCAAAAGAAGTGGACAGTGTACCCCCAACTTTTGCCTGCCTGGGGAAAAGTGTTCATAGACAGTGATACTGCTGCTATCTAATAGAAGGCTGGGTACAATACTCACAGACCACCAACCTTAGTAACAGATAGCGGACAAACACCATTCATTAGAGGCAGATGTAGCCCTTGCCACATCTTTCAACTGCTTATCCAACTTACTAGCATTTCAGTCTTATCCAGATTGAGCTTTGACCAGGTAGCCTTTATCCATGCTCCAATATCTACCAAGTGCTGGTTAACTCATTTGACAGCATTGTTTGGAAGTAGTGAGACAAATAGAAGGGATTATCAGTATAGCCCAGGCTTCCTCACTAACCTTCCTAGCTGCCTCGTGTACGTGAACTGGGGAGGGAAACCGGGAAGGGGAAGATAGAGACAAGAAAGAATCCTACAGAAGCTCACTAGAGAGAACCCACTGGGTAGAAGAGCAGTTCCTCAAATCTACTCATTCGGATCCCAGGTAAGAACAAAACCCTAAGAGGCAACCCAGCCTACTCCTGTGAGCACTGCTCGTGAGTCTTGCCAGCAATACTGATCCCTAACAGCCAGTCTGCCCATCTAAGTAGTCACACTACTTAGCCACTTTCCCTTCTTTAGAGTTCAGTTCTTAAGGCCTGGGGCTTTAAGTGAAAGGAACGGAGGCAGCTGAGGACCACACAATCTGTTTAGTATCACTCCAAAGGAGAGTGTGTTGCTAATAAGTAAGGCTACGTATTAGTCACAGGTATTTTTAGTAAGTCATGGACAGGTCATGGGGTGTTAACAAAAATTCACTGCTGCTTGTATGTCCTATATAACCACTACTGACATTTAATTGTACCACTATATCTGCAATGATCGATGCTGAAGTCAGTAAGAGCCTGACTAACTTTCTGGACTTGTGCAGTTCTTTTTCTCTTCTGTTGCAAACTAAAATGAACAAAAATTGTATTCAAGTTATTGTAAGTCATTCTATGAAACTACAACTAAAGGCACATATGGTAACTAACAAGCATGACCTTTGGGACAAAGTACAACTGTTTAACAACAAAAATGTATACATACTTAAACATCCTGGAGGACTCACTTCAGATATACCTCTACCTCAATATGACGCTGTCCTCGGGAGCCAAAAAATCTTATAGGTGAAACCGCATTATACTGAACTTGCTTTGATCTACCAGAGTGCGCAGCCCTCCCGGAGCACTGCTTTACCACATTGTATCGAAATTTGCGTTATATCAGGTCGCATTATATCGAGGTAGAGGTGTATTATGTACTGTGACTATTTTGCCCTGCCTTGGAAATGACTTCTGAGTTATCTATAGCAGCATACCTACACATATTCATAGGCAGCGGGTTATATTCTTGTGTGGTGTCTGGGCTCCAGGAATATTCAGGGCCAGGGGCTCTGCTCCACCAATATTTGGAGCTGGGTCTCTCCCCCAGCCCTGCCTGAAGCGGGTCCCGCCCCCCTGGGTCTCTTCCACACCGGGTCCCTGCCTGGAGCAGGCCCCAGCCTCCGCCTGCCACCTCTCCCCCACGTGTCCATCCTCCCCCCACACCGCACCCCTGCCTGGAAAAAAGCAGCACGCACCTCTCCCGTGCCGGCTTGTGCTGCCAGAGTAGCACATTCCTATGTGGAGCCCCACTCCCGGCAGCAACTGCTGTCTGCTGCCCCAGGGTCCTAGTGCCCCTCATCCAATAATTGTGGGTCAGGCTGCCCTTACCCTGCCCTACCACCCTAGCCCTGACCCTCTCCAACACCCCAAACCCCTCGTCCCCAGCCAGAGCCCTCATCCCCCTGCACCCTAATCCTCTGCCCCAGCCGAGCCCCCTCCTGCATCATGAACCCTTCATCCTCAGCCCCAACCCTTATCTCCCTGCTCCCTAATCCTCTGCCCCAGCTCTGAGTCTCCTGCATTATGAACCCCTCTGCCCCAGCCAGAGCCCTCATCCTCCCACACCCTAATCCTCTGCCCCAGCCCTGATCCCCCCCCCACACCCCAAACCCCTCCTCAGCCCTCACCCCTCCTATCCCCAAACGCCCTCCCGAAGTCTGCACTCCCTCCCACCTCCTAAACTCCATCCCAGAGCCTGCACCCCTCACCCCCTCCTGCACACCCACTCCCTGCCCCAGCCCAGAGTCCTGCATCCAGCACCCAAACTCCATCCCAGAGCCTGCACCCCAGACCTCCTCCCCTCACCCAACCCCCCTCCTAGAGCCTTAGGCAGGTGGGGGTGAAGAGTTTGGGGGGAGTGCAGTTGGGAGGGCAGGTTATGGGCACCAAAATTTCTACAAACCTGCCACCCATGCACATATTGGGGGTGACCAAGATCAACATATTACACAGTACCTCTTCAGAAGTCTTTGGATAACTGAAGCACACCAGTTTTCCAAAAACAAGCCTGAACTCAAGTTTAAAGCTCAAGTTTGTGTGTTGCTTACATTTTCACTTTACTGCCCAGATATAGCAAGTGTTCTTCACACTAACTAAATAGGCCTTACTGAATATGCACAAGTGAAATCAGAATCAATGCTGTATTTTTACTGTTTCACTGAACTTAGACTTGCAACTCAGTCTTTCAATAGATGTCTAAGTATTAATGTAATGGTATGAACTCAGTGTGCTGTTATCCTGCCATCAAATCCAAATTTGCTGTTATTTGTTCCTTACATTTTTCAAGTTAAGAGTTTTCTTAATTGATTTCTGTGGTAGATATGGATACTATTTTCCATGTGGGCATAAAACTCAATTATATCTTTGAAAGCTGGTAACTAGTTTATGCTACCTGACAAATTTCCTGCCTTCTATTTCCTGCAACATGCAGTATCTAGAGTGTATGATTATGATTGTTCTAGGAAATGGTCAAGTAGATAATTTCACTCATTTCAGATGGCTGTTATGAAGACAGATTATGAAGAATGTATCTAGGTATTTGTATAGTCCTCAGCACAAGACCATCTGAACATCTCACAGGAATTAATGGGATTTTACAGCACAGCATCCATGACAAAGAAGTATTATTCCCATGTCAAAGATGGTGAACCTGAGGCACAGGGTATATCAAAGTGACTTGCCCAGGGTCATACAGCAAGATTTGTTTTTGAGCTAGGAAATAAATTCAGGTCTCCAGAGGCTCAGTCCAGTGCTCTAAGCAAAGATGCAGAAAAGGGTAAAACATGAACTACAGTAACAAAGCACAATTTCAGACTGGAGCTCAGATCTCTGCTGACTCACAAGTGAAATGATTTTGTCAATCGCTATGTACTTCTGCAAGATAAAATCTCCCTCAGTCATTTGGAGCTACTCACGTGCACTGGAATAGCAAGAGTTCAGATGGTAAGGATTAAAGAGCAGTGAAAATTGCTCTGTAGAGAAATAAGCAAAACCTAGAGAGCCAGCCAGAAGGTGATTAAAGTCAGTGTATCTTTCATAGCAAAGAAAAAAGGAAAAAAAAAACTTAATTCAAGTAAGATGAAGTATGGTTACAAAAAGCATTTGGTATGATGATAAATTCTAAAAATTTACATAATTTACCCTATTAAGACAAATTTCTATTTAAAAATGCCCACTCTCATTTTGGAGATATTTGTAACAGTATCCCGTATAAAAGAAATACGCAAATTCCAAAACTTAATTACTATAGAGAAGTAACTTGTAACCTGAAAAATGACAGCTTTAAAACGACATCACACAGAGTAGTATTCATTCGGATTTAGCTATTCTACAGCTGTAGAGCTAGCAACCTCTGGCCTACTTCAGGCATGGTGGAGTCTGGCTTTGTGTTTATGTTTGATACCAATAAGCAAAGGTTTATGACACTTTATTGACACAAGCTATTTCATGTTACATGCCATAAATTAATCAGAAGAGGAAGAATTCTCCTCAGGCAGCCACTTGGAGGCTCTTGAATTGTTTAAGTGTTAGAGAAGGTAAGCTGAGTTCTTATATGATGAAAGCCATGTGGAAGAAGGAACACAACTAGCAGAAGCAAGTACAAAGCATACAGATGAACAGTAATGTTGAGAGTCAAGAAGGAGGCCAGTAGAAAGTGGCTCTGAACTCATTGGTAAGTTGCATCCAATCAGCAGCTGGAAATGACCATGTTATGGCTATTAGGTATTTATTATCTCATAAAAGGAAATAATGTTATGATGTATTAATAAGGATTAGAAAATACTATTATACTATCAATATAAATCAATGCTATGCCCCTTCATGAATACGGTGTTCAGTTCTCATCACCTTGTTTCAAGTGACAAAATAAGCAGCATGGAAATACAAACTGGCCCTGTAATTGTGGGTTTCAAGAAGAGCCTGCAAAAGTTGGTCACTTCTTGTATGAGGATTTTCAGCCATAGCTTGTAACAGCTGCACAGTGCAATATAAAAAGAGGCAGAAACAACTGACGAACAAGGTGAATGACGACGCACTTGAGGAAACATACTTTCCTTCTGACTAGTCGAAGATGCTTAGGAGAGAAGGCAACTTTAAGCCATATACCTCTGACTGTACTGTACCGACACTACCTGCTGTGGAGCCACCATAATAAAACCTGCCAAGAATTTACAAACCATCAAACAGACCTTCCATCTGCTGGAGAGAATAAAAATTGAATGCCAACCAGCTTGACTCTCTTCAGAGAGGGAGTGATATCTAGGCTCTTGTTTTCAGCTAGAAGATAATATCCCTTTATCTAAGACGGGATAAGAATGTGTGTGCTCACTTTATGGAGATTGACATGTCTTGGAATAACAGGTGGCCGTGATCTAACACTTGATGGATTGTCAAATACGTTTTTGAACTCTTCAGTCTTTAATGGATTGTGTATATATTTGCTTTCAACAAAAGGGCTGCATAAACACTTATTGCCCTAACAGAAATCTTAAACTGGGATTTGAAAAGATTCAGAAAGAACTCACATCTCTTAATACTTGGCCTGTTTTATTTAAAAGGTTTACAGTGTTTAAACAAAGTCCAATTCCTTCATAACTAGAAATGATGTGCAATATCTTTTACACAACATAAATCAGCAACAAAAAAAAGAGTAAACAATTTTTAAAATATTCTTTGCAAGTTTCATTTTTAATACCTCCTTAGCAAAGCCATAGCTGAAAACTAGCAAGTTGTAAATAAAAAAAAGTTCTATCTGAAGACAGATCACTTGATTAGGGAGTGGATCAAAAGTGCTGAAACCAGTGTTACAGTGGGTAAGAATTACCCCTCTGGTCTTCCATAAAAAGAAACAGAGGAAAACTTTGCTCTCTTCTGATTAAAACCCACCCCCTTACTAGCTTAGTGTCCAAAACAGCTGTGTGTAGAAAAAGCAGTTGCATTTATCCTGCCTTATTGATTAAAAAAGTTGGAAGTGGCATCAAAGTCTTCACAAAGTAATTCATTTGAAGTGAAAGTATCACCTAGAAACAAAACAAACAATGCAACGAAGTACATGGCCAAAAAGTAAGTGGCACACTCTGCTCTGAAGGTTATCATCATAGAACAGCCTCAGATTTTTATCTGATAGGAAGAAATAAAGGTTATCTAAAGCCAAGGCTGTCAGTTCAAGGCTCACAAACTGAACTTCATGCCTGTTACAACTCCCATGTAAAACTGCTTGTGTGGTTTGGCAGTGTAATAGCTGAAAACAAAATGAGTAGGCAGATTCTTGTATAGAGAAAGGGGTTTTGGACTGATTATTAGTTTTGTGATTACTTTGGATTTCACTTCCTGCCTCCCCACCTCTCACTCTAACCCCAATCTCATGACCAGAGTTACAGGTACAGTAGAAAAACAGATGACAGCCTTCCACAAGTCCTCTTCTCTTCAAACAAGAGAATTCCACCCATGTTTAAGAGTATCTATTAAACAGGAGCTATTTGTGATACCATTAAAAAATCTTATTAGTTCACAATCTACTGAATAGCAGGAATAAAAATGCACACTAAGGTCTTATCTATATTGAGACCGCCACTAATGTCACTTCCCTGGTGCAAACCCTTAATACAGACTGTAGAGCTTTGTTGCAGTTTACCCTGGCTTCATACTCATCTGCCCTAGGAGATCACAGTATTCCAGCTACATCAGTGTCCAAAGACACCAGCTGTGAACAAGCTCCTCTGGGTCTGGTTTCTGGGTTACAAGGTTGTGCTGTGTTAGTTGGGCAATGATGCACTCCTGACAGCACTCTAGAACACTGCCGCTAGCAATGCTCCTCTCTCCAAATTCTGGTGCTGCTGAGATGAGGGTCAGAGCCAAACATACCCTGCTACAGTAGCACTACTGGAGATGCACAGATGGAAGCGAAGTGACAGGCAGGAAGAGGACGGGACTTCAATGGGGGCCTTGAAGCATCAACTTCCCATCACCTATTAATGAAATTAAAAGTAACTGCCAAAATTGATTGTTTTCACTTTTTTAAAATTAAGATTTTTCTTACGTTCAGTAATAATAAACCAATTAATGATATAAAGAATGCAACTGGTGATAGCAGAACGAGACATGTACAGCTATGGAAGGGTTTTTTGTTTTTTTTAAAAAGTAATTAAGCACAAAGGAAAATGGTAAAATTCTAATCAAATTGCATCTTACACATAGACCATCATTTTTATGGCTTGATGGACGAGGGCTGTGAGGCTGTGTTGTATATATGGAAAAGGTTGAGAACCTCCTGTTTTAGTTACGATCAGTCCCAGTTTAATTCTCAACATCTTTTTGAAGATGATACCCCAAGTTGTTAATTTTATGCTCAAAGAGAACAGCACACACTTTCCTCTCTCAAAATAAATTAAGAAATATATCAAACAACTTTGAACTAGTTCAGTCAACTTGAGAGGTTACCATTTCCCAGTGGTTCATTTCAAACAGAAACAGTACTGTATGGATTTAAAGTTAGTTATTTCAAGACACTGTCATGTCATATTTAAAGACTGACTTAGCTCTTTAGAAAAGCTACATTTGCCTTTTAATCAAGCATCGCAACAAGATGGCAAAGTGGGGTTTAATAAACTGAGCAGTTGTTTCATAGCAGATTTCTTGTAATTTCAAAACTTTCACATCAGAATTATATTTCAGTAAAAAGGCTTGAGCTATATTTAAAACTTTTATCAGCACATAGCCACTGCAGAAGCCATACACATGGCTGCCAAATCAGCCACATCCAAAGCAGCTTGCAACATGGCCCTAGTCACATATTTTCTCTCGTCCACCAGCAAGGAGAACTCTTGCCTAGCTTCTTATGCTATCGAGTCCTTGCATTTCTGCATGGAGTCCCACAGATTAAAATCACCCACCCACCCCCAGTGGAATAAACTTTCCTACTGAACAGGTCTAATTTCTTCAAGTCTTGACTTTGGGGTTGCACCCTGATGACCCTGCCCCTCTCTCTCTCTCTCTCAATGGCAGCAGGTATCACCAAGGATCCCCAAAGATGGGGGTAGAGAGGGGGGGGATGGCTGTACAGGACCTCATAACCCTGGGCTGGAACAAAGTACTTTTGTTCAGTCCTTTTTGACGTGGGGGGGGGGGGGGAAGAGAGGCAGGAGTCTACCACAAGGTAGTAACAGGGTCCACAATGGCTTCACTTAGAGGCAAGGCTTCTTTTGATGGGTCCATAGCAGCTAAAATGTCAACTAGACAGTAGGAGGCCTTTTTCCCTACCTCTCGGTGTACGCCCAGATTTAAGGCCACCCTCTTCAACAACTCCTGGTGAACCATATAGTCATCCAGGAGAGGCAACATGCCCCCTCCTGAAACTGCCTCATCTGGAGAGGCAGAGACCTGCCTCAGGAGTGAATGCTATTTCTTCCTTTCCACTTCAGCAGGATCCTGTTGAGCTGTCTTTTGCAGTTCAGTACTGGGCTAGGTATTAGGAGTCTGGACCAGGTGCTGCCTGATGGGACAATGCCATCTGCCTTTCCCAGGACACTTAATAACCCTGGAAACTGGAGGGGAACCAAAAGGGCCAGTGTGACCTCCTCAACATGAACTTGATGGTATTCCTGTCCTGGGTCCATGAACAGTAGAAATCCTTGGAGGAGTAGCAAGAACGACTTCTCGGACAGGAGGAGTAAGACCCAACCTCCAACTCGGAAGATGACAAGTCTGTCCTTGTTGCATGATGCACATGGCTTGAAGCCTGCCAAAAGAGGCATGCCTTGGCACCAGGGAACAGACAAAAAACTCCGCTACAACATGAAATTATAGAACTTCATTAAACCTAGCTAAAACTGACTACAACTAAGACCACCATCACTTAAAGAGCTTGCAGAGCAAGGATAGCAGGTCCAATGATCATCATGGGCAGTAAATAGGAATTGAGGGGCCGTGAGGCCAGCTGTCACTTTATACCAGTGCTGTAAGTGTGCATCTGCAGATAGAGTTCGAGCTGTGCCGATGGATACCATTGAGCAAAAAATTTCTGGCAACTGTGCTCAGGGCGTACACACACCTAGAGTGGAATGCACATGTGCAATCACTCGAAGAGGAACGCTGGTTTCCTGCAGACTCCTGTTCTCCAAAGTGTCTGTCCCCAGCAAGGCACTGAAGAGAGGGAGAAAATAAAATAAAATGGAAAAAGCTCCTGCCGGGAGATAAAGAGGAAAGGCCTAGAGCAGTGGTTTTCAACCTTTTTGGGCTCAGGACCCATTTGTAAATGTTTATGGCCTGTAATGACCCAGTAATTTGTCTAAGGGTGGAAGCCCTGAGGGGATTTTGCTTGGATCCTGCCCCCTGGCATGTTGGGTCCTGCTTGGCAGTCACCCCACAGTGGCAGCTCCTGCAGCACCTGTGCTGTGAGGCTAGCAGGGCTTAGCTGTCCACTCCAGACATTGCAACCTCCAGGGTTGCAGCACTGCTCAGGTTTGGCCCCGTCCCCCTGAATGAGTCAAATTTGAGAGAGTGGAGTTGTGATCTGTCTCTTGACATTACAGTCCCACTCACTCATACTTGGCCTACTTGGACTCTCATCATCATGACAGCTGGGCCAAACCTGAGTGGTGATGGGCTCCCAAAGGTCACAGTGCATGGGGCAGGGAGGCAAGCCAGCCAGCCCGCCGGCCCTTTGAGTCAGAAGCCACAGGAGCTGTCACATGACCCTCTGAAACATTCTGGCAACACAATTTTGGGTTCTGACCCATGGATTGAGAAACCCTAGCCTAGAGGAGCTTCTTCCTTCCTGCCATGGAGATGAGACACTGAGGGCCGATTTAGTGGGTCTAGTGATGACCTGCTAAATCGATGACAGAGCACTCTCTGGTCGACCACAATACTCCAACTCTCCAAAAAGTTGACCTAAGCTACAACAACTCCAACTACGTTATTCCCATAGCTGGAGTAACATAATTTAGGTAAATTTACCCTGGTAGTGAAGACAAGCCCTGAGTTCAGTAAATTCTCTGACCAGCTCCACTTGCTAGCACTACATTGTAAACCGAGAGAGAACTTGAAAACAGAGGAGCTTCCATAGCTGGAAAATGAGGAAGAATAAACCAGTTGTAATGGATAACGGAATATCAGGTGCCCAGGAAGGAAAAGAAATACTTTTCTGAAGTACAGTTTAAAAAGGACGATGATACTTGGACACGCTGTGCTTAGAGTTTAAAAGACTATTTTTTTCTGTTTATTGAAAGAACATTTTTGCCCCAATACAACTTTTTCAAAAGGTTCTTTATTGCCAGAAAATAGGTCACTCATTTAAAATCCATTTTGAAATGCATCTTTACACAAACTTCTTAGCCTTTAAAAAACAGCATGTAAAATATTTAATTTATGGCGTAAAAATGCTTTAGAGAGAATAACTGATTAAACAGGAAAGAGGTTTGTATGTATACTGCATGAAACAGTCTTCCATGTCTCATCAAACTATGGAATAAAAAGGTAGTGTGGCTTCTTACACCTGCTCAGATAACATGTCGTAAGAAAGTACTTTAGTAATCTAGTGGATCACAATGTGTGACTAACTTGTTTTGCCAGTGCTCTGCAATTACGACGCTTTCTGTTCTGCATAAGAAACCGCTCTCATTTGTTTTTAATTACCTTTCTACAGAACTTTCGTATATGCAACTCATTCTTAAAATTCAATATTCTTAATCAAGCATTTAGTATTTCAGAACTTAAAATCTGCATCTCTGCAAAAGTAGCTTTTAAGCAGCAACATGAATGCAAATGTTACACTCTCAAAAATTAGCAAGAGCATTTCATAAACAAAACCCTTCATTGAACATGAAAATATTCATTTATTTTACAATAAAGTGAATTTAAGATACATACAAATCAGTTGAGTGATTAACTTGAAATGTTTCTTTTTAAAATAATCTTTATGGATAATATGTCCCCCCTAGAACAATCTATGCTGATTAAGGTACCAAACATTAAAAATTAAGGTTCCAGGATTTATTTATTCTGGGGGGGGAGGGGAAATCAACTGGAGGGCCAGACAGTTAAACAATGGGCTCTGATATACTAAACAAACGTGTATTTTCAGAAGTGGGATTAAGGAATGATAGGGGAGACATACCCAAAACACCAGAACTCTCCTTGAAATCCACTGACAATACTGCCATGCAAATTTAATTTATTTAGGCAGCACTTACACACTACAGCAGCAGTTTGCAAACGGTGGGTTGAGACCCGAAAGTAGGTCATGACCCCATTTTAACGGGGTCACCACAGCCAGCATTAGATTTGCTGGGACCCAGGACTGAAGCCCAAGCTCCACCCCAACCCAGAGTGGTGGGGCTCTGCCATAAGGTATAATTCCCAAATCTGAACCTTAGCATCCAAAATTTGGATAACCTGCATGAATTCTTCTAAGCTTAATAACCAGCTTAGATCTGATAGCACTGCCACCATCCAAAAATATAGTGTTTTGGGGCACTCTGAT
>NC_133778.1:1777632-1778816 GCF_003597395.2 Chelonoidis abingdonii
TAAGCCAATTGTCCAGATACGGAAAACGCATATCCGACGTCGGCGGAGGTGGGTGGCGACTACAGCCACACACTTGGTTAATGCCTGTGGGGCTGTAGAAAGGCCAAACAGCAGGACCGTAAACTGGAAGTACCGACGGTTGGCTAGAAAGCGGAGGTACCTCCTGTGTGGAGGGAAGATGACAACGTGAAAGTACAGGTCCTCCATATCGAGGCGGCATACCAGTCTCCAGGATCTAAGAACAGGATAATGGTTCCCAGGGAAACCATGCGGAACTTTAACCTTATCATAAACTGGTTGAGTCCTCGTAGGTCTAGGATAGGTCTGAGACCTCCATACGAGTTGGGGATTAGGGAATAAGGGGAGTAATTGCTCCCTTCGTCCATCGGCGTCTGCACCTCTTGTAAGAGGAAATGCGCCCGAGAGGAGTCTCTGAAGAGGGACAGGGTTGGAACAAATTGGAGGTGGTACCCATACTCCACCATGTGTAGGGGACAGCGAACTGAAGTTAACTGGGACCACGCCAAGAGGAAGTAGGAGTGTGATCCCGCATGTAACCGGTACGCCGCTCTTGGGCGCACCTTCAAAAGTTCGTCTTTGGTCCCCGGTTGTGATTGCGAGGGGCCTCGATCTTGGCCCTCTAGGGGTCCTGACGGTCGTCTGCGACCATCTCAGCCGCGCCGTCGGCCAAAGTCCTATCTGTGGCTAGGCACAGAATGTGGCGGTGTGGCTGGGGATGGAAAGGTCTGCAGTAGGTCGTCGGCGTATGCACGCCCACAGAGAGTGCATTAGGACCCTGTTGCCCTTCAGGTTTTGCAGCCTGGGGTTGATTTCACCGCAAAGAGGCCTTTACCAACAAATGGTAAGTCGTGAAAGGCTGGAGGTTTGAAACCTGACGCCATGAGATGCTCCTCATGGTAACGAGGCCTGGAGAGAAGCTCTGGCCGTCTTTTCCCCTTCCTCCAAGAGGGCAGTGAACTCTTGGCGGGAGTCTTGATGGAGAAGCTCCTTAAATTTATTCACCGTTATCCAGGTGTTATGATTATAGGGGCTAAGCAGGGCTTATTGATTTGCCACGCAGGGCTATAAGGCCCTTGCAGAATACACCTTGCGGCTGAGTAGGGTCATTCACCTAGCCCCCTTCGATTTCGGGGCTGGCGCCTGTTGGCCATGCCGTTCCCTTT